>NW_026701519.1:0-40119 GCF_030435755.1 Ochotona princeps | reverse complement strand
TCAAGGAAACACTGCATGTTGGTGAAGGGCATATTGAAGAAGGATCAGCCGAGTGGTTCTTGTGGGAGAACAACTCCATTTGGCTCACTGACTTCACACACCATCAGGCTTCCAAGCAGCTCTCAAGGAAACTCAGTTTTCACACTCTATGCTTAGTGCCCTTTGAGTGCATTATCTAGGAATGAACCTGGTAGAGCATCCCACACAAGCGAATGCTCCACATGCGGGTTTCACATGCCACCAACTCCACATTCACAGGCAACTTCAGCGCCACAGCCGTTTTCAGATAGCCCTCAATGCAAAGGCTCTAGACGCAAATATTGGTGTGAGAGCTAATTCAATCAAGGAAACACTGCATGTTGGTGAAGGGCATATTGAAGAAGGATCAGCCGAGTGGTTCTTGTGGGACAACAACACCATTTGGCTCACTAACTTCACACACCATCAGGCTTCCAAGCAGCTCTCAAGGAAACTCAGTTTTCACACTCTATGCTTAGTGCCCTTTGAGTGCATTATCTAGGAATGAACCTGGTAGAACATCCCACACAAACGAATGCTCCACATGCGGGTTTCACATGCCACCAACTCCACATTCTCACGCAACTTCAGCGCCACATCCGTTTTCAGATAGCCCTCAATGCAAAGGCTCTAGACGCAAATATTGGTGTGAGAGCTAATTCAATCAAGGAAACACTGCATGTTGGTGAAGGGCATATTGAAGAAGGATCAGCCGAGTGTTTTTTTGTGGGAGAACAACTCCATTTGGCTCACTAACTTCACACACCATCAGGCTTCCAAGCAGCTCTCAAGGAAACTCAGTTTTCACACTCTATGCTTAGTGCCCTTTGAGTGCATTATCTAGGAATGAACCTGGTAGAGCATCCCACACAAGCGAATGCTCCACAAGCGGGTTTCACATGCCACCAACTCCACATTCACAGGCAACTTCAGCGCCACAGCCGTTTTCAGATAGCCCTCAATGCAAAGGCTCTAGACGCAAATATTGGTGTGAGAGCTAATTCAATCAATGAAACACTGCATGTTGGTGAAGGGCATATTGAAGAAGGATCAGCCAAGTGGTTCTTGTGGGAGAACAACTCCATTTGGCTCACTAACTTCACACACCATCAGGCTTCCAAGCAGCTCTCAAGGAAACTCAGTTTTCACACTCTATGCATAGTGCCCTTTGAGTGCCTAGGACTGAAATGAAGCTTGGTGAGCATCCCACACAAACGAATGCTCCACATGCGGGTTTCACATGTCACCAACTCCACATTCACAGGCAACTTCAGCGCCACAGCCATTTTCAGATAGCCCTCAATGCAAAGGCTCTAGACGCAAATATTGGTGTGGGAGCTAATTCAATCAAGGAAACACTGCATGTTGGTGAAGGGCATATTGAAGAAGGATCAGCCGAGTGGTTCTTGTGGGAGAACAACTCCATTTGGCTCACTGACTTCACACACCATCAGGCTTCCAAGCAGCTCTCAAGGAAACTCAGTTTTCACACTCTATGCTTAGTGCCCTTTGAGTGCATTATCTAGGAATGAACCTGGTAGAGCATCCCACACAAGCGAATGCTCCACATGCGGGTTTCACATGCCACCAACTCCACATTCACAGGCAACTTCAGCGCCACAGCCGTTTTCAGATAGCCCTCAATGCAAAGGCTCTAGACGCAAATATTGGTGTGAGAGCTAATTCAATCAAGGAAACACTGCATGTTGGTGAAGGGCATATTGAAGAAGGATCAGCCGAGTGGTTCTTGTGGGACAACAACACCATTTGGCTCACTAACTTCACACACCATCAGGCTTCCAAGCAGCTCTCAAGGAAACTCAGTTTTCACACTCTATGCTTAGTGCCCTTTGAGTGCATTATCTAGGAATGAACCTGGTAGAACATCCCACACAAACGAATGCTCCACATGCGGGTTTCACATGCCACCAACTCCACATTCTCACGCAACTTCAGCGCCACAGCCGTTTTCAGATAGCCCTCAATGCAAAGGCTCTAGACGCAAATATTGGTGTGAGAGCTAATTCAATCAAGGAAACACTGCATGTTGGTGAAGGGCATATTGAAGAAGGATCAGCCGAGTGGTTCTTGTGGGAGAACAACTCCATTTGGCTCACTAACTTCACACACCATCAGGCTTCCAAGCAGCTCTCAAGGAAACTCAGTTTTCACACTCTATGCTTAGTGCCCTTTGAGTGCATTATCTAGGAATGAACCTGGTAGAGCATCCCACACAAGCGAATGCTCCACATGCGGGTTTCACATGCCACCAACTCCACATTCACAGGCAAATTCAGCGCCACAGCTGTTTTCAGATAGCCCTCAATGCAAAGGCTCTAGACGCAAATATTGGTGTGAGAGCTAATTCAATCAAGGAAACACTGCATGTTGGTGAAGGGCATATTGAAGAAGGATCAGCCGAGTGTTTTTTTGTGGGAGAACAACTCCATTTGGCTCACTAACTTCACACACCATCAGGCTTCCAAGCAGCTCTCAAGGAAACTCAGTTTTCACACTCTATGCTTAGTGCCCTTTGAGTGCATTATCTAGGAATGAACCTGGTAGAGCATCCCACACAAGCGAATGCTCCACAAGCGGGTTTCACATGCCACCAACTCCACATTCACAGGCAACTTCAGCGCCACAGCCGTTTTCAGATAGCCCTCAATGCAAAGGCTCTAGACGCAAATATTGGTGTGAGAGCTAATTCAATCAATGAAACACTGCATGTTGGTGAAGGGCATATTGAAGAAGGATCAGCCAAGTGGTTCTTGTGGGAGAACAACTCCATTTGGCTCACTAACTTCACACACCATCAGGCTTCCAAGCAGCTCTCAAGGAAACTCAGTTTTCACACTCTATGCATAGTGCCCTTTGAGTGCCTAGGACTGAAATGAAGCTTGGTGAGCATCCCACACAAACGAATGCTCCACATGCGGATTTCACATGTCACCAACTCCACATTCACAGGCAACTTCAGCGCCACAGCCATTTTCAGATAGCCCTCAATGCAAAGGCTCTAGACGCAAATATTGGTGTGAGAGCTAATTCAATCAAGGAAACACTGCATGTTGGTGAAGGGCATATTGAAGAAGGATCAGCCGAGTGGTTCTTGTGGGAGAACAACTCCATTTGGCTCACTGACTTCACACACCATCAGGCTTCCAAGCAGCTCTCAAGGAAACTCAGTTTTCACACTCTATGCTTAGTGCCCTTTGAGTGCATTATCTAGGAATGAACCTGGTAGAGCATCCCACACAAGCGAATGCTCCACATGCGGGTTTCACATGCCACCAACTCCACATTCACAGGCAACTTCAGCGCCACAGCCGTTTTCAGATAGCCCTCAATGCAAAGGCTCTAGACGCAAATATTGGTGTGAGAGCTAATTCAATCAAGGAAACACTGCATGTTGGTGAAGGGCATATTGAAGAAGGATCAGCCGAGTGGTTCTTGTGGGACAACAACACCATTTGGCTCACTAACTTCACACACCATCAGGCTTCCAAGCAGCTCTCAAGGAAACTCAGTTTTCACACTCTATGCTTAGTGCCCTTTGAGTGCATTATCTAGGAATGAACCTGGTAGAACATCCCACACAAACGAATGCTCCACATGCGGGTTTCACATGCCACCAACTCCACATTCTCACGCAACTTCAGCGCCACATCCGTTTTCAGATAGCCCTCAATGCAAAGGCTCTAGACGCAAATATTGGTGTGAGAGCTAATTCAATCAAGGAAACACTGCATGTTGGTGAAGGGCATATTGAAGAAGGATCAGCCGAGTGTTTTTTTGTGGGAGAACAACTCCATTTGGCTCACTAACTTCACACACCATCAGGCTTCCAAGCAGCTCTCAAGGAAACTCAGTTTTCACACTCTATGCTTAGTGCCCTTTGAGTGCATTATCTAGGAATGAACCTGGTAGAGCATCCCACACAAGCGAATGCTCCACATGCGGGTTTCACATGCCACCAACTCCACATTCACAGGCAACTTCAGCGCCACAGCCGTTTTCAGATAGCCCTCAATGCAAAGGCTCTAGACGCAAATATTGGTGTGAGAGCTAATTCAATCAAGGAAACACTGCATGTTGGTGAAGGGCATATTGAAGAAGGATCAGCCAAGTGGTTCTTGTGGGAGAACAACTCCATTTGGCTCACTAACTTCACACACCATCAGGCTTCCAAGCAGCTCTCAAGGAAACTCAGTTTTCACACTCTATGCATAGTGCCCTTTGAGTGCCTAGGACTGAAATGAAGCTTGGTGAGCATCCCACACAAACGAATGCTCCACATGCGGGTTTCACATGTCACCAACTCCACATTCACAGGCAACTTCAGCGCCACAGCCATTTTCAGATAGCCCTCAATGCAAAGGCTCTAGACGCAAATATTGGTGTGGGAGCTAATTCAATCAAGGAAACACTGCATGTTGGTGAAGGGCATATTGAAGAAGGATCAGCCGAGTGGTTCTTGTGGGAGAACAACTCCATTTGGCTCACTGACTTCACACACCATCAGGCTTCCAAGCAGCTCTCAAGGAAACTCAGTTTTCACACTCTATGCTTAGTGCCCTTTGAGTGCATTATCTAGGAATGAACCTGGTAGAGCATCCCACACAAGCGAATGCTCCACATGCGGGTTTCACATGCCACCAACTCCACATTCACAGGCAAATTCAGCGCCACAGCTGTTTTCAGATAGCCCTCAATGCAAAGGCTCTAGACGCAAATATTGGTGTGAGAGCTAATTCAATCAAGGAAACACTGCATGTTGGTGAAGGGCATATTGAAGAAGGATCAGCCGAGTGTTTTTTTGTGGGAGAACAACTCCATTTGGCTCACTAACTTCACACACCATCAGGCTTCCAAGCAGCTCTCAAGGAAACTCAGTTTTCACACTCTATGCTTAGTGCCCTTTGAGTGCATTATCTAGGAATGAACCTGGTAGAGCATCCCACACAAGCGAATGCTCCACAAGCGGGTTTCACATGCCACCAACTCCACATTCACAGGCAACTTCAGCGCCACAGCCGTTTTCAGATAGCCCTCAATGCAAAGGCTCTAGACGCAAATATTGGTGTGAGAGCTAATTCAATCAATGAAACACTGCATGTTGGTGAAGGGCATATTGAAGAAGGATCAGCCAAGTGGTTCTTGTGGGAGAACAACTCCATTTGGCTCACTAACTTCACACACCATCAGGCTTCCAAGCAGCTCTCAAGGAAACTCAGTTTTCACACTCTATGCATAGTGCCCTTTGAGTGCCTAGGACTGAAATGAAGCTTGGTGAGCATCCCACACAAACGAATGCTCCACATGCGGATTTCACATGTCACCAACTCCACATTCACAGGCAACTTCAGCGCCACAGCCATTTTCAGATAGCCCTCAATGCAAAGGCTCTAGACGCAAATATTGGTGTGAGAGCTAATTCAATCAAGGAAACACTGCATGTTGGTGAAGGGCATATTGAAGAAGGATCAGCCGAGTGGTTCTTGTGGGAGAACAACTCCATTTGGCTCACTAACTTCACACACCATCAGGCTTCCAAGCAGCTCTCAAGGAAACTCAGTTTTCACACTCTATGCTTAGTGCCCTTTGAGTGCATTATCTATGACTGAACCTGGTACAGCATCCCACACAAACGAATGCTCCACATGCGGGTTTCACATGCCACCAACTCCACATTCTCAGGCAACTTCAGCGCCACAGCCGTTTTCAGATAGCCCTCAATGCAAAGGCTCTAGCCGCAAATATTGGTGTGAGAGCTAATTCAATCAAGGAAACACTGCATGTTGGTGAAGGGCATATTGAGGAAGGTTCAGCCGAGTGGTTTTTTGTGGGAGAACAACTCCATTTGGCTCACTAACTTCACACACCATCAGGCATCCAAGCAGCTCTCAAGGAAACTCAGTTTTCACACTCTGTGCTTAGTACCCTTTGAGTGCGTTATCTAGGAATGAACCTGGTAGAGCATCCCACACAAACGAATGCTCCACATGCGGGTTTCACATGCCACCAACTCCACATTCACAGGCAACTTCAGCGCCACAGCCATTTTCAGATAGCCCTCAATGCAAAGGCTCTAGACGCATATATTGGTGTCGGAGCTAATTCAATCAAGGAAACACTGCATGTTGGTGAAGGGCATATTGAAGAAGGATCAGCCGAGTGGTTCTTGTGGGAGAACAACTGCATTTGACTCACTGACTTCACACACCATCAGGCTTCCAAGCAGCTCTCAAGCAAACTCAGTTTTCACACTCTATGCTTAGTGCCCTTTGAGTGCATTATCTAGGAATGAACCTGGTAGAGCATCCCACACAAGCGAATGCTCCACATGCGGGTTTCACATGCCACCAACTCCACATTCACAGGCAACTTCAGCGCCACACCCGTTTTCAGATAGCCCTCAATGCAAAGGCTCTAGACACAAATATTGGTGTGAGAGCTAATTCAATCAAGGAAACACTGCATGTTGGTGAAGGGCATATTGAAGAAGGATCAGCCGAGTGGTTCTTGTGGAAGAACAACTCCATTTGGCTCACTAACTTCACACACCATCAGGCTTCCAAGCAGCTCTCAAGGAAACTCAGTTTTCACACTCTATGCTTAGTGCCCTTTGAGTGCCTAGGACTGAAATGAAGCTTGGTGAGCATCCCACACAAAGGAATGCTTCACATGCGGGTTTCACATTTCACCAACTCCACATTCTCAGGCAACTTCAGCGCCACAGCCATTTTCAGATAGCCCTCAATGCAAAGGCTCTAGACGCAAATATTGGTGTGGGAGCTAATTCAATCAAGGAAACACTGCATGTTGGTGAAGGGCATATTGAAGAAGGATCAGCCGAGTGATTTTTTGTGGGAGAACAACTCCATTTGGCTCACCAACTTCACACACAATCAGGCTTCCAAGCAGCTCTCAAGGAAACTCAGTTTTCACACTCTATGCTTAGTGCCCTTTGAGTGCCTAGGACTGAAATGAAGCTTGGTGAGCATCCCACACAAACGAATGCTCCACATGCGGGTTTCACATGTCACCAACTCCACATTCACAGGCAACTTCAGCGCCACAGCCATTTTCAGATAGCCCTCAATGCAAAGGCTCTAGACGCAAATATTGGTGTGAGAGCTAATTCAATCAAGGAAACACTGCATGTTGGTGAAGGGCATATTGAAGAAGGATCAGCCGAGTGGTTCTTGTGGGAGAACAACTGCATTTGGCTCACTGACTTCACACACCATCAGGCTTCCAAGCAGCTCTCAAGGAAACTCAGTTTTCACACTCTATGCTTAGTGCCCTTTGAGTGCATTATCTAGGAATGAACCTGGTAGAGCATCCCACACAAGCGAATGCTCCACATGCGGGTTTCACATGCCACCAACTCCACATTCACAGGCAACTTCAGCGCCACAGCCGTTTTCAGATAGCCCTCAATGCAAAGGCTCTAGACGCAAATATTGGTGTGAGAGCTAATTCAATCAAGGAAACACTGCATGTTGGTGAAGGGCATATTGAAGAAGGATCAGCCGAGTGGTTCTTGTGGGACAACAACACCATTTGGCTCACTAACTTCACACACCATCAGGCTTCCAAGCAGCTCTCAAGGAAACTCAGTTTTCACACTCTATGCTTAGTGCCCTTTGAGTGCATTATCTAGGAATGAACCTGGTAGAACATCCCACACAAACGAATGCTCCACATGCGGGTTTCACATGCCACCAACTCCACATTCTCATTCAACTTCAGCGCCACATCCGTTTTCAGATAGCCCTCAATGCAAAGGCTCTAGACGCAAATATTGGTGTGAGAGCTAATTCAATCAAGGAAACACTGCATGTTGGTGAAGGGCATATTGAAGAAGGATCAGCCGAGTGGTTCTTGTGGGAGAACAACTCCATTTGGCTCACTAACTTCACACACCATCAGGCTTCCAAGCAGCTCTCAAGGAAACTCAGTTTTCACACTCTATGCTTAGTGCCCTTTGAGTGCATTATCTAGGAATGAACCTGGTAGAGCATCCCACACAAGCGAATGCTCCACATGCGGGTTTCACATGCCACCAACTCAACATTCACAGGCAACTTCAGCGCCACAGCTGTTTTCAGATAGCCCTCAATGCAAAGGCTCTAGACGCAAATATTGGTGTGAGAGCTAATTCAATCAAGGAAACACTGCATGTTGGTGAAGGGCATATTGAAGAAGGATCAGCCGAGTGTTTTTTTGTGGGAGAACAACTCCATTTGGCTCACTAACTTCACACACCATCAGGCTTCCAAGCAGCTCTCAAGGAAACTCAGTTTTCACACTCTATGCTTAGTGCCCTTTGAGTGCATTATCTAGGAATGAACCTGGTAGAGCATCCCACACAAGCGAATGCTCCACAAGCGGGTTTCACATGCCACCAACTCCACATTCACAGGCAACTTCAGCGCCACAGCCGTTTTCAGATAGCCCTCAATGCAAAGGCTCTAGACGCAAATATTGGTGTGAGAGCTAATTCAATCAATGAAACACTGCATGTTGGTGAAGGGCATATTGAAGAAGGATCAGCCAAGTGGTTCTTGTGGGAGAACAACTCCATTTGGCTCACTAACTTCACACACCATCAGGCTTCCAAGCAGCTCTCAAGGAAACTCAGTTTTCACACTCTATGCATAGTGCCCTTTGAGTGCCTAGGACTGAAATGAAGCTTGGTGAGCATCCCACACAAACGAATGCTCCACATGCGGGTTTCACATGTCACCAACTCCACATTCACAGGCAACTTCAGCGCCACAGCCATTTTCAGATAGCCCTCAATGCAAAGGCTCTAGACGCAAATATTGGTGTGGGAGCTAATTCAATCAAGGAAACACTGCATGTTGGTGAAGGGCATATTGAAGAAGGATCAGCCGAGTGGTTCTTGTGGGAGAACAACTCCATTTGGCTCACTGACTTCACACACCATCAGGCTTCCAAGCAGCTCTCAAGGAAACTCAGTTTTCACACTCTATGCTTAGTGCCCTTTGAGTGCATTATCTAGGAATGAACCTGGTAGAGCATCCCACACAAACGAATGCTCCACATGCGGGTTTCACATGCCACCAACTCCACATTCTCAGGCAACTTCAGCGCCACAGCCGTTTTCAGATAGCCCTCAATGCAAAGGCTCTAGCCGCAAATATTGGTGTGAGAGCTAATTCAATCAAGGAAACACTGCATGTTGGTGAAGGGCATATTGAGGAAGGTTCAGCCGAGTGGTTTTTTGTGGGAGAACAACTCCATTTGGCTCACTAACTTCACACACCATCAGGCATCCAAGCAGCTCTCAAGGAAACTCAGTTTTCACACTCTGTGCTTAGTACCCTTTGAGTGCGTTATCTAGGAATGAACCTGGTAGAGCATCCCACACAAACGAATGCTCCACATGCGGGTTTCACATGCCACCAACTCCACATTCACAGGCAACTTCAGCGCCACAGCCATTTTCAGATAGCCCTCAATGCAAAGGCTCTAGACGCATATATTGGTGTCGGAGCTAATTCAATCAAGGAAACACTGCATGTTGGTGAAGGGCATATTGAAGAAGGATCAGCCGAGTGGTTCTTGTGGAGAACAACTGCATTTGACTCACTGACTTCACACACCATCAGGCTTCCAAGCAGCTCTCAAGCAAACTCAGTTTTCACACTCTATGCTTAGTGCCCTTTGAGTGCATTATCTAGGAATGAACCTGGTAGAGCATCCCACACAAGCGAATGCTCCACATGCGGGTTTCACATGCCACCAACTCCACATTCACAGGCAACTTCAGCGCCACACCCGTTTTCAGATAGCCCTCAATGCAAAGGCTCTAGACACAAATATTGGTGTGAGAGCTAATTCAATCAAGGAAACACTGCATGTTGGTGAAGGGCATATTGAAGAAGGATCAGCCGAGTGGTTCTTGTGGAAGAACAACTCCATTTGGCTCACTAACTTCACACACCATCAGGCTTCCAAGCAGCTCTCAAGGAAACTCAGTTTTCACACTCTATGCTTAGTGCCCTTTGAGTGCCTAGGACTGAAATGAAGCTTGGTGAGCATCCCACACAAAGGAATGCTTCACATGCGGGTTTCACATTTCACCAACTCCACATTCTCAGGCAACTTCAGCGCCACAGCCATTTTCAGATAGCCCTCAATGCAAAGGCTCTAGACGCAAATATTGGTGTGGGAGCTAATTCAATCAAGGAAACACTGCATGTTGGTGAAGGGCATATTGAAGAAGGATCAGCCGAGTGATTTTTTGTGGGAGAACAACTCCATTTGGCTCACCAACTTCACACACAATCAGGCTTCCAAGCAGCTCTCAAGGAAAATCAGTTTTCACACTCTATGCTTAGTGCCCTTTGAGTGCCTAGGACTGAAATGAAGCTTGGTGAGCATCCCACACAAACGAATGCTCCACATGCGGGTTTCACATGTCACCAACTCCACATTCACAGGCAACTTCAGCGCCACAGCCATTTTCAGATAGCCCTCAATGCAAAGGCTCTAGACGCAAATATTGGTGTGAGAGCTAATTCAATCAAGGAAACACTGCATGTTGGTGAAGGGCATATTGAAGAAGGATCAGCCGAGTGGTTCTTGTGGGAGAACAACTGCATTTGGCTCACTGACTTCACACACCATCAGGCTTCCAAGCAGCTCTCAAGGAAACTCAGTTTTCACACTCTATGCTTAGTGCCCTTTGAGTGCATTATCTAGGAATGAACCTGGTAGAGCATCCCACACAAGCGAATGCTCCACATGCGGGTTTCACATGCCACCAACTCCACATTCACAGGCAACTTCAGCGCCACAGCCGTTTTCAGATAGCCCTCAATGCAAAGGCTCTAGACGCAAATATTGGTGTGAGAGCTAATTCAATCAAGGAAACACTGCATGTTGGTGAAGGGCATATTGAAGAAGGATCAGCCGAGTGGTTCTTGTGGGACAACAACACCATTTGGCTCACTAACTTCACACACCATCAGGCTTCCAAGCAGCTCTCAAGGAAACTCAGTTTTCACACTCTATGCTTAGTGCCCTTTGAGTGCATTATCTAGGAATGAACCTGGTAGAACATCCCACACAAACGAATGCTCCACATGCGGGTTTCACATGCCACCAACTCCACATTCTCATTCAACTTCAGCGCCACATCCGTTTTCAGATAGCCCTCAATGCAAAGGCTCTAGACGCAAATATTGGTGTGAGAGCTAATTCAATCAAGGAAACACTGCATGTTGGTGAAGGGCATATTGAAGAAGGATCAGCCGAGTGGTTCTTGTGGGAGAACAACTCCATTTGGCTCACTAACTTCACACACCATCAGGCTTCCAAGCAGCTCTCAAGGAAACTCAGTTTTCACACTCTATGCTTAGTGCCCTTTGAGTGCATTATCTAGGAATGAACCTGGTAGAGCATCCCACACAAGCGAATGCTCCACATGCGGGTTTCACATGCCACCAACTCAACATTCACAGGCAACTTCAGCGCCACAGCTGTTTTCAGATAGCCCTCAATGCAAAGGCTCTAGACGCAAATATTGGTGTGAGAGCTAATTCAATCAAGGAAACACTGCATGTTGGTGAAGGGCATATTGAAGAAGGATCAGCCGAGTGTTTTTTTGTGGGAGAACAACTCCATTTGGCTCACTAACTTCACACACCATCAGGCTTCCAAGCAGCTCTCAAGGAAACTCAGTTTTCACACTCTATGCTTAGTGCCCTTTGAGTGCATTATCTAGGAATGAACCTGGTAGAGCATCCCACACAAGCGAATGCTCCACAAGCGGGTTTCACATGCCACCAACTCCACATTCACAGGCAACTTCAGCGCCACAGCCGTTTTCAGATAGCCCTCAATGCAAAGGCTCTAGACGCAAATATTGGTGTGAGAGCTAATTCAATCAATGAAACACTGCATGTTGGTGAAGGGCATATTGAAGAAGGATCAGCCAAGTGGTTCTTGTGGGAGAACAACTCCATTTGGCTCACTAACTTCACACACCATCAGGCTTCCAAGCAGCTCTCAAGGAAACTCAGTTTTCACACTCTATGCATAGTGCCCTTTGAGTGCCTAGGACTGAAATGAAGCTTGGTGAGCATCCCACACAAACGAATGCTCCACATGCGGGTTTCACATGTCACCAACTCCACATTCACAGGCAACTTCAGCGCCACAGCCATTTTCAGATAGCCCTCAATGCAAAGGCTCTAGACGCAAATATTGGTGTGGGAGCTAATTCAATCAAGGAAACACTGCATGTTGGTGAAGGGCATATTGAAGAAGGATCAGCCGAGTGGTTCTTGTGGGAGAACAACTCCATTTGGCTCACTGACTTCACACACCATCAGGCTTCCAAGCAGCTCTCAAGGAAACTCAGTTTTCACACTCTATGCTTAGTGCCCTTTGAGTGCATTATCTAGGAATGAACCTGGTAGAGCATCCCAAACAAGCGAATGCTCCACATGCGGGTTTCACATGCCACCAACTCCACATTCACAGGCAACTTCAGCGCCACAGCCGTTTTCAGATAGCCCTCAATGCAAAGGCTCTAGACGCAAATATTGGTGTGAGAGCTAATTCAATCAAGGAAACACTGCATGTTGGTGAAGGGCATATTGAAGAAGGATCAGCCGAGTGGTTCTTGTGGGACAACAACACCATTTGGCTCACTAACTTCACACACCATCAGGCTTCCAAGCAGCTCTCAAGGAAACTCAGTTTTCACACTCTATGCTTAGTGCCCTTTGAGTGCATTATCTAGGAATGAACCTGGTAGAACATCCCACACAAACGAATGCTCCACATGCGGGTTTCACATGCCACCAACTCCACATTCTCACGCAACTTCAGCGCCACATCCGTTTTCAGATAGCCCTCAATGCAAAGGCTCTAGACGCAAATATTGGTGTGAGAGCTAATTCAATCAAGGAAACACTGCATGTTGGTGAAGGGCATATTGAAGAAGGATCAGCCGAGTGGTTCTTGTGGGAGAACAACTCCATTTGGCTCACTAACTTCACACACCATCAGGCTTCCAAGCAGCTCTCAAGGAAACTCAGTTTTCACACTCTATGCTTTGTGCCCTTTGAGTGCATTATCTAGGAATGAACCTGGTAGAGCATCCCACACAAGCGAATGCTCCACATGCGGGTTTCACATGCCACCAACTCAACATTCACAGGCAACTTCAGCGCCACAGCTGTTTTCAGATAGCCCTCAATGGAAAGGCTCTAGACGCAAATATTGGTGTGAGAGCTAATTCAATCAAGGAAACACTGCATGTTGGTGAAGGGCATATTGAAGAAGGATCAGCCGAGTGTTTTTTTGTGGGAGAACAACTCCATTTGGCTCACTAACTTCACACACCATCAGGCTTCCAAGCAGCTCTCAAGGAAACTCAGTTTTCACACTCTATGCTTAGTGCCCTTTGAGTGCATTATCTAGGAATGAACCTGGTAGAGCATCCCACACAAGCGAATGCTCCACAAGCGGGTTTCACATGCCACCAACTCCACATTCACAGGCAACTTCAGCGCCACAGCCGTTTTCAGATAGCCCTCAATGCAAAGGCTCTAGACGCAAATATTGGTGTGAGAGCTAATTCAATCAATGAAACACTGCATGTTGGTGAAGGGCATATTGAAGAAGGATCAGCCAAGTGGTTCTTGTGGGAGAACAACTCCATTTGGCTCACTAACTTCACACACCATCAGGCTTCCAAGCAGCTCTCAAGGAAACTCAGTTTTCACACTCTATGCATAGTGCCCTTTGAGTGCCTAGGACTGAAATGAAGCTTGGTGAGCATCCCACACAAACGAATGCTCCACATGCGGGTTTCACATGTCACCAACTCCACATTCACAGGCAACTTCAGCGCCACAGCCATTTTCAGATAGCCCTCAATGCAAAGGCTCTAGACGCAAATATTGGTGTGGGAGCTAATTCAATCAAGGAAACACTGCATGTTGGTGAAGGGCATATTGAAGAAGGATCAGCCGAGTGGTTCTTGTGGGAGAACAACTCCATTTGGCTCACTAACTTCACACACCATCAGGCTTCCAAGCAGCTCTCAAGGAAACTCAGTTTTCACACTCTATGCTTAGTGCCCTTTGAGTGCATTATCTAGGAATGAACCTGGTAGAGCATCCCACACAAGCGAATGCTCCACATGCGGGTTTCACATGCCACCAACTCCACATTCACAGGCAACTTCAGCGCCACAGCCGTATTCAGATAGCCCTCAATGCAAAGGCTCTAGACGCAAATATTGGTGTGAGAGCTAATTCAATCAAGGAAACACTGCATGTTGGTGAAGGGCATATTGAAGAAGGATCAACCGAGTGGTTCTTGTGGGAGAACAACTCCATTTGGCTCACTAAATTCACACACCATCAGGCTTCCAAGCAGCTCTCAAGGAAACTCAGTTTTCACACTCTATGCTTAGTGCACTTTGAGTGCCTAGGACTGAAATGAAGCTTGGTGAGCATCCCACACAAACGAATGCTCCACATGCGGGTTTCACATGTCACCAACTCCACATTCACAGGCAACTTCAGCGCCACAGCCATTTTCAGATAGCCCTCAATGCAAAGGCTCTAGACGCAAATATTGGTGTGAGAGCTAATTCAATCAAGGAAACACTGCATGTTGGTGAAGGGCATATTGAAGAAGGATCAGCCGAGTGGTTCTTGTGGGAGAACAACTCCATTTGGCTCACTAACTTCACACACCATCAGGCTTCCAAGCAGCTCTCAAGGAAACTCAGTTTTCACACTCTATGCTTAGTGCCCTTTGAGTTCCTAGGACTGAAATGAAGCTTGGTGAGCATTCCACACAAACGAATGCTCCACATGCGGGTTTCACATGTCACCAACTCCACATTCACAGGTAACTTCAGCGCCACAGCCATTTTCAGATAGCCCTCAATGCAAAGGCTCTAGACGCAAATATTGGTGTGGGAGCTAATTCAATCAAGGAAACACTTCATGTTGGTGAAGGGCATATTGAAGAAGGATCAGCCGAGTGGTTCTTGTGGGAGAACAACTCCATTTGGCTCACTAAATTCACACACCATCAGGCTTCCAAGCAGCTCTCAAGGAAACTCAGTTTTCACACTCTATGCTTAGTGCCCTTTGAGTGCCTAGGACTGAAATGAAGCTTGGTGAGCATCCCACACAAACGAATGCTCCACATGCGGGTTTCACACGTCACCAACTCCACATTCACAGGCAACTTCAGCGCCACAGCCATTTTCAGATAGCCCTCAATGCAAAGGCTCTAGACGCAAATATTGGTGTGAGAGCTAATTCAATCAAGGAAGCACTGCATGTTGGTGAAGGGCATATTGAAGAAGGATCAGCCGAGTGGTTCTTGTGGGAGAACAACTCCATTTGGCTCACTAACTTCACACACCATCAGGCTTCCAAGCAGCACTCAAGGAAACTCAGTTTTCACACTCTATGCTTAGTGCCCTTTGAGTGCCTAGGACTGAAATGAAGCTTGGTGAGCATCCCACACAAACGAATGCTCCACATGCGGGTTTCACATGTCACCAACTCCACATTCACAGGCAACTTCAGCGCCACAGCCGTTTTCAGATAGCCCTCAATGCAAAGGCTCTAGACGCAAATATTGGTGTGAGAGCTAATTCAATCAAGGAAACACTGCATGTTGGTGAAGGGCATATTGAAGAAGGATCAGCCGAGTGGTTTTTTGTGGGAGAACAACTCCATTTGGCTCACTAACTTCACACACCATCAGGCTTCCAAGCAGCTCTCAAGGAAACTCAGTTTTCACACTCTATGCTTAGTGCCCTTTGAGTACATTATCTAGGAATGAACCTGGTAGAACATCCCACACAAACGAATGCTCCACATGCGGGTTTCACATTTCACCAACTCCACATTCACAGGCAACTTCAGCGCCACAGCCGTTTTCAGATAGCCCTCAATGCAAAGGCTCTAGACGCAAATATTGGTGTGAGAGCTAATTCAATCAAGGAAACACTGCATGTTGGTGAAGGGCATATTGAAGAAGGATCAGCCGAGTGGTTCTTGTGGGAGAACAACTCCATTTGGCTCACTAACTTCACACACCATCAGGCTTCCAAGCAGCTCTCAAGGAAACTCAGTTTTCACACTCTATGCTTAGTGCCCTTTGAGTGCCTAGGACTGAAATGAAGCTTGGTGAGCATCCCACACAAACGAATGCTCCACATGCGGGTTTCACATGAAACCAACTCCACATTCTCAGGCAACTTCAGCGCCACAGCCGTTTTCAGATAGCCCTCAATGCAAAGGCTCTAGACGCAAATATTGGTGTGAGAGCTAATTCAATCAAGGAAACACTGCATGTTGGTGAAGGGCATATTGAAGAAGGATCAGCCGAGTGGTTCTTTTGGGAGAACAACTCCATTTGGCTCACTAACTTCAAATACCATCAGGCTTCCAAGCAGCTCTCAAGGAAACTCAGTTTTCACACTCTATGCTTAGTGCCCTTTGAGTGCATTATCTAGGAATGAACCTGGTAGAACATCCCACACAAACGAATGCTCCACATGCGGGTTTCACATGCCACCAACTCCACATTCTCAGGCAACTTCAACGCCACAGCCGTTTTCAGATAGCCCTCAATGCAAAGGCTCTAGCCGCAAATATTGGTGTGAGAGCTAATTCAATCAAGGAAACACTGCATGTTGGTGAAGGGCATATTGAAGAAGGATCAGTCGATTGGTTCTTGTGGGAGAACAACTCCATTTGACTCACTAACTTACACACCATCAGGCTTCCAAGCAGCTCTCAAGGAAACTCAGTTTTCACACTCTATGCTTTGTGCCCTTTGAGTGCATTATCTAGGAATGAACCTGGTAGAGCATCCCACACAAGCGAATGCTCCACATGCGGGTTTCACATGCCAACAACTCCACATTCACAGGCAACTTCAGCGCCACAGCCGTTTTCAGATAGCCCTCAATGCAAAGGCTCTAGACGCAAATATTGGTGTGAGAGCTAATTCAATCAAGGAAACACTGCATGTTGGTGAAGGGCATATTGAAGAAGGATCAGCCGAGTGGTTTTTTGTGGGAGTACAACTCCATTTGGCTCACTAACTTCACACACCATCAGGCTTCCAAGCAGCTCTCAAGGAAACTCAGTTTTCACACTCTATGCATAGTGCCCTTTGAGTGCCTAGGACTGAAATGAAGCTTGGTGAGCAATCCCACACAAAACGAATGCTCCACATGCGGGTTTCACATGTCACCAACTCCACATTCACAGGCAACTTCAGCGCCACAGCCATTTTCAGATAGCCCTCAATGCAAAGGCTCTAGACGCAAATATTGGTGTGGGAGCTAATTCAATCAAGGAAACACTGCATGTTGGTGAAGGGCATATTGAAGAAGGATCAGCCGAGTGGTTCTTGTGGGAGAACAACTCCATTTGGCTCACTAACTTCACACACCATCAGGCTTCCAAGCAGCTCTCAAGGAAACTCAGTTTTCACACTCTATGCTTAGTGCACTTTGAGTGCATTATCTAGGAATGAACCTGGTAGAGCATCCCACACAAGCGAATGCTCCACATGCGGGTTTCACATGCCACCAACTCCACATTCACAGGCAACTTCAGCGCCACAGCCGTTTTCAGATAGCCCTCAATGCAAAGGCTCTAGATGCAAATATTGGTGTGAGAGCTAATTCAATCAAGGAAACACTGCATGTTGGTGAAGGGCATATTGAAGAAGGATCAGCCGAGTGGTTCTTGTGGGAGAACAACTCCATTTGACTCACTAACTTCACACACCATCAGGCTTCCAAGCAGCTCTCAAGGAAACTCAGTTTTCACACTCTATGCTTAGTGCCCTTTGAGTGCCTAGGACTGAAATGAAGCTTGGTGAGCATCCCACACAAACGAATGCTCCACATGCGGGTTTCACATGTCACCAAATCCACATTCACAGGCAACTTCAGCGCCACAGCCATTTTCAGATAGCCCTCAATGCAAAGGCTCTAGACGCAAATATTGGTGTGAGAGCTAATTCAATCAAGGAAACACTGCATGTTGGTGAAGGGCATATTGAAGAAGGATCAGCCAAGTGGTTCTTGTGGGAGAACAACTCCATTTGACTCACTAACTTCACACACCATCAGGCTTCCAAGCAGCTCTCAAGGAAACTCAGTTTTCACACTCTATGCTTAGTGCCCTTTGAGTGCATTATCTAGGAATGAACCTGGTAGAACATCAAACACAAACGAATGCTCCACATGCGGGTTTCACATGCCACCAACTCCACATTCACAGGCAACTTCAGCGCCACAGCCGTTTTCAGATAGCCCTCAATGCAAAGGCTCTAGACGCAAATATTGGTGTGAGAGCTAATTCAATCAAGGAAACACTGCATGTTGGTGAAGGGCATATTGAAGAAGGATCAACCGAGTGGTTCTTGTGGGAGAACAACTCCATTTGGCTCACTAAATTCACACACCATCAGGCTTCCAAGCAGCTCTCAAGGAAACTCAGTTTTCACACTCTATGCTTAGTGCCCTTTGAGTGCCTAGGACTGAAATGAAGCTTGGTGAGCATCCCACACAAACGAATGCTCCACATGCGGGTTTCACATGTCACCAACTCCACATTCACAGGCAACTTCAGCGCCACAGCCATTTTCAGATAGCCCTCAATGCAAAGGCTCTAGACGCAAATATTGGTGTGAGAGCTAATTCAATCAAGGAAACACTGCATGTTGGTGAAGGGCATATTGAAGAAGGATCAGCCGAGTGGTTCTTGTGGGAGAACAACTCCATTTGGCTCAATAACTTCACACACCATCA
This sequence comes from Ochotona princeps, assembly GCF_030435755.1. NCBI lineage: Eukaryota > Metazoa > Chordata > Mammalia > Lagomorpha > Ochotonidae > Ochotona > Ochotona princeps. The sequence goes on along the minus strand of NW_026701519.1, from coordinate 21,245 downwards.
GGCTTCCAAGCAGCTCTCAAGGAAACTCAGTTTTCACACTCTATGCTTAGTGCACTTTGAGTGCATTATCTAGGAATGAACCTGGTAGAACATCCCACACAAACGAATGCTCCACATGCGGGTTTCACATGCCACCAACTCCACATTCACAGGCAACTTCAACGCCACAGCCGTTTTCAGATAGCCCTCAATGCGAAGGCTCTAGCCGCAAATATTAGTGTGAGAGCTAATTTAATCAAGGAAACACTGTATGTTGGTGAAGGGCATATTGAAGAAGGATCAGCCGAGTGGTTCTTGTAGGAGAACAACTCCATTTGACTCACTAACTTCACACACCATCAGGCTTCCAAGCAGCTCTCAAGGAAACTCAGTTTTCACACTCTATGCTTAGTGCCCTTTGAGTGCATTATCTAGGAATGAACCTGGTAGAGCATCCCACACAAGCGAATGCTCCACATGCGGGTTTCACATGCCACCAACTCCACATTCACAGGCAACTTCAGCGCCACAGCCGTTTTCAGATAGCCCTCAATGCAAAGGCTCTAGACGCAAATATTGGTGTGAGAGCTAATTCAATCAAGAAAACACTGCATGTTGGTGAAGGGCATATTGAAGAAGGATCAGCCGAGTGGTTCTTGTGGGAGAACAACTCCATTTGGCTCACTAACTTCACACACCATCAGGCTTCCAAGCAGCCCTCAAGGAAACTCAGTTTTCACACTCTATGCTTAGTGCCCTTTGAGTGCCTAGGACTGAAATGAAGCTTGGTGAGCATCCCACACAAACGAATGCTCCACATGCGGGTTTCACATGTTACCAACTCCACATTCACAGGCAACTTCAGCGCCAAAGCCATTTTCAGATAGCCCTCAATGCAAAGGCTCTAGACGCAAATATTGGTGTGAGAGATAATTCAATCAAGGAAACACTGCATGTTGGTGAAGGGCATATTGAAGAAGGATCAGCCGAGTGGTTCTTGTGGGAGAACAACTCCATTTGGCTCACTAGCTTCACACACCATCAGGCTTCCCAGCAGCTCTCAAGGAAACTCAGTTTTCACACTCTATGCTTAGTGCCCTTTGAGTGCATTATCTAGGAATGAACCTGGTAGAACATCCCACACAAACGAATGCTCCACATGCGGGTTTCACATGTCACCAACTCCTATTGACAGGCAACTTCAGCGCCACAGCCGTTTTCAGATAGCCCTCAATGCAAAGGCTCTAGCCGCAAATATTGGTGAGAGAGCTAATTCAATCAAGGAAACACTGCATGTTGGTGAAGGGCATATTGAAGAAGGATCAGCCGAGTGGTTCTTGTGGGAGAACAACTACATTTGGCTCACTAACTTCACACACCATCAGGCTTCCAATCAGCTCTCAAGGAAACTCAGTTTTCACACTCTATGCTTTGTGCACTTTGAGTGCATTATCTAGGAATGAACCTGGTAGAGCATCCCACACAAGCGAATGCTCCACATGCGGGTTTCACATGCCAACAACTCCACATTCACAGGCAACTTCAGCGCCACAGCCGTTTTCAGATAGCCCTCAATGCAAAGGCTCTAGACGCAAATATTGGTGTGGGAGCTAATTCAATCAAGGAAACACTGCATGTTGGTGAAGGGCATATTGAAGAAGGATCAGCAGAGTGGTTCTTGTGGGAGAACAACTCCATTTGGCTCACTAACTTCACACACCATCAGGCTTCCAAGCACCTCTCAAGGAAACTCAGTTTTCACACTCTATGCTTAGTGCCCTTTGAGTGCCTAGGACTGAAATGAAGCTTGGTGAGCATCCCACACAAACCTATGCTCCACATGCGGGTTTCACATGTCACCAACTCCACATTCACAGGCAACTTCAGCGCCACAGCCATTTTCAGATAGCCCTCAATGCAAAGGCTCTAGACGCAAATATTGGTGTGAGAGATAATTCAATCAAGGAAACACTGCATGTTGGTGAAGGGCATATTGAAGAAGGATCAGCCGAGTGGTTCTTGTGGGAGAACAACTCCATTTGGCTCACTAACTTCACACACCATCAGGCTTCCAAGCAGCTCTCAAGGAAACTCAGTTTTCACACTCTATGCTTAGTGCCCTTTGAGTGCCTAGGACTGAAATGAAGCTTGGTGAGCATCCCACACAAACGAATGCTCCACATGCGGGTTTCACATGTCACCAACTCCACATTCACAGGCAACTTCAGCGCCACAGCCATTTTCAGATAGCCCTCAATGCAAAGGCTCTAGACGCAAATATTGGTGTGGGAGCTAATTCAATCAAGGAAACACTGCATGTTGGTGAAGGGCATATTGAAGAAGGATCAGCCGAGTGGTTCTTGTGGGAGAACAACTCCATTTGGCTCACTAACTTCACACACCATCAGGCTTCCAAGCAGCTCTCAAGGAAACTCAGTTTCCACACTCTATGCTTAGTGCCCTTTGAGTGCCTAGGACTGAAATGAAGCTTGGTGAGCATCCCACACTTACGAATGCTCCACATGCGGGTTTCACACGTCACCAACTCCACATTCACAGGCAACTTCAGCGCCACAGCCATTTTCAGATAGCCCTCAATGCAAAGGCTCTCGACGCAAATATTGGTGTGGGAGCTAATTCAATCAAGGAAGCACTGCATGTTGGTGAAGGGCATATTGAAGAAGGATCAGCCGAGTGGTTCTTGTGGGAGAACAACTCCATTTGGCTCACTAACTTCACACACCATCAGGCTTCCAAGCAGCACTCAAGGAAACTCAGTTTTCACACTCTATGCTTAGTGCCCTTTGAGTGCCTAGGACTGAAATGAAGCTTGGTGAGCATCCCACACAAACGAATGCTCCACATGCGGGTTTCACATGTCACCAACTCCACATTCACAGGCAACTTCAGCGCCACAGCCGTTTTCAGATAGCCCTCAATGCAAAGGCTCTAGACGCAAATATTGGTGTGAGAGCTAATTCAATCAAGGAAACACTGCATGTTGGTGAAGGGCATATTGAAGAAGGATCAGCCGAGTGGTTTTTTGTGGGAGAACAACTCCATTTGGCTCACTAACTTCACACACCATCAGGCTTCCAAGCAGCTCTCAAGGAAACTCAGTTTTCACACTCTATGCTTAGTGCCCTTTGAGTACATTATCTAGGAATGAACCTGGTAGAACATCCCACACAAACGAATGCTCCACATGCGGGTTTCACATGTCACCAACTCCACATTCACAGGCAACTTCAGCGCCACAGCCGTTTTCAGATAGCCCTCAATGCAAAGGCTCTAGACGCAAATATTGGTGTGAGAGCTAATTCAATCAAGGAAACACTGCATGTTGGTGAAGGGCATATTGAAGAAGGATCAGCCGAGTGGTTCTTGTGGGAGAACAACTCCATTTGGCTCACTAACTTCACACACCATCAGGCTTCCAAGCAGCTCTCAAGGAAACTCAGTTTTCACACTCTATGCTTAGTGCCCTTTGAGTGCCTAGGACTGAAATGAAGCTTGGTGAGCATCCCACACAAACGAATGCTCCACATGCGGGTTTCACATGAAACCAACTCCACATTCTCAGGCAACTTCAGCGCCACAGCCGTTTTCAGATAGCCCTCAATGCAAAGGCTCTAGACGCAAATATTGGTGTGAGAGCTAATTCAATCAAGGAAACACTGCATGTTGGTGAAGGGCATATTGAAGAAGGATCAGCCGAGTGGTTCTTTTGGGAGAACAACTCCATTTGGCTCACTAACTTCACATACCATCAGGCTTCCAAGCAGCTCTCAAGGAAACTCAGTTTTCACACTCTATGCTTAGTGCCCTTTGAGTGCATTATCTAGGAATGAACCTGGTAGAACATCCCACACAAACGAATGCTCCACATGCGGGTTTCACATGCCACCAACTCCACATTGACAGGCAACTTCAACGCCACAGCCGTTTTCAGATAGCCCTCAATGCAAAGGCTCTAGCCGCAAATATTGGTGTGAGAGCTAATTCAATCAAGGAAACACTGCATGTTGGTGAAGGGCATATTAAAGAAGGATCAGTCGATTGGTTCTTGTGGGAGAACAACTCCATTTGACTCACTAACTTACACACCATCAGGCTTCCAAGCAGCTCTCAAGGAAACTCAGTTTTCACACTCTATGCTTTGTGCCCTTTGAGTGCATTATCTAGGAATGAACCTGGTAGAGCATCCCACACAAGCGAATGCTCCACATGCGGGTTTCACATGCCAACAACTCCACATTCACAGGCAACTTCAGCGCCACAGCCATTTTCAGATAGCCCTCAATGCAAAGGCTCTAGACGCAAATATTGGTGTGAGAGCTAATTCAATCAAGGAAACACTGCATGTTGGTGAAGGGCATATTGAAGAAGGATCAGCCGAGTGGTTTTTTGTGGGAGTACAACTCCATTTGGCTCACTAACTTCACACACCATCAGGCTTCCAAGCAGCTCTCAAGGAAACTCAGTTTTCACACTCTATGCTTAGTGCCCTTTGAGTGCCTAGGACTGAAATGAAGCTTGGTGAGCATCCCACACAAACGAATGCTCCACATGCGGGTTTCACATGTCACCAACTCCTATTGACAGGCAACTTCAGCGCCACAGCCATTTTCAGATAGCCCTCAATGCAAAGGCTCTAGACGCAAATATTGGTGTGAGAGCTAATTCAAACAAGGAAACACTGCATGTTGGTGAAGGGCATATTGAAGAAGGATCAGCCGAGTGGTTCTTGTGGGAGAACAACTCCATTTGGCTCACTAACTTCACACACCATCAGGCTTCCAAGCAGCTCTCAAGGAAACTCAGTTTTCACACTCTATGCTTAGTGCCCTTTGAGTGCATTATCTAGGAATGAACCTGGTAGAACATCCCACACAAACGAATGCTCCACATGCGGGTTTCACATGCCACCAACTCCACATTCACAGGCAACTTCAGCGCCACAGCAGTTTTCAGATAGCCCTCAATGCAAAGGCTCTAGACGCAAATATTGGTGTGAGAGCTAATTCAATCAAGGAAACACTGCATGTTGGTGAAGGGCATATTGAAGAAGGATCAGCCGATTGGTTCTTGTGGGAGAACAACTCCATTTGACTCACTAACTTACACACCATCAGGCTTCCAAGCAGCTCTCAAGGAAACTCAGTTTTCACACTCTATGCTTAGTGCCCTTTGAGTGCATTATCTAGGAATGAACCTGGTAGAGCATCCCACACAAGCGAATGCTCCACATGCGGGTTTCACATGCCAACAACTCCACATTCACAGGCAACTTCAGCGCCACAGCCATTTTCAGATAGCCCTCAATGCAAAGGCTCTAGACGCAAATATTGGTGTGAGAGCTAATTCAATCAAGGAAACACTGCATGTTGGTGAAGGGCATATTGAAGAAGGATCAGCCGAGTGGTTCTTGTGGGAGAACAACTCCATTTGGCTCACTAACTTCACACACCATCAGGCTTCCGAGCAGCTCTCAAGGAAACTCAGTTTTCACACTCTATGCTTAGTGCCCTTTGAGTGCATTATCTAGGAATGAACCTGGTAGAACATCCCACACAAACGAATGCTCCACATGCGGGTTTCACATGCCACCAACTCCACATTCACAGGCAACTTCAGCGCCACAGCCGTTTTCAGATAGCCCTCAATGCGAAGGCTCTAGCCGCAAATATTGGTGTGAGAGCTAATTCAATCAAGGAAACACTGCATGTTGGTGAAGGGCATATTGAAGAAGGATCAGTCGAGTGGTTCTTGTGGGAGAACAACTCCATTTGACTCACTAACTTCACACACCATCAGGCTTCAAAGCAGCTCTCAAGGAAACTCAGTTTTCACACTCTATGCTTTGTGCCCTTTGAGTGCATTATCTAGGAATGAACCTGGTAGAGCATCCCACACAAGCGAATGCTCCACATGCGGGTTTCACATGGTACCAACTCCACATTCATAGGCAACTTCAGCGCCACAGCCGTTTTCAGATAGCCCTCAATGCAAAGGCTCTAGAGGCAAATATTGGTGTGGGAGCTAATTCAATCAAGGAAACACTGCATGTTGGTGAAGGGCATATTGAAGAAGGATCAGCCGAGTGGTTCTTGTGGGAGAACAACTCCATTTGGCTCACTAACTTCACACACCATCAGGCTTCCAAGCAGCTCTCAAGGAAACTCAGTTTTCACACTCTATGCTTAGTGCCCTTTGAGTGCCTAGGACTGAAATGAAGCTTGATGAGCATCCCACACAAACGAATGCTCCACATGCGGGTTTCACATGTCACCAACTCCACATTCACAGGCAACTTCAGCGCCACAGCCATTTTCAGATAGCCCTCAATGCAAAGGCTCTAGACGCAAATATTGGTGTGAGAGCTAATTCAATCAAGGAAACACTGCATGTTGGTGAAGGGCATATTGAAGAAGGATCAGCCGATTGGTTCTTGTGGGAGAACAACTCCATTTGACTCACTAACTTACACACCATCAGGCTTCCAAGCAGCTCTCAAGGAAACTCAGTTTTCACACTCTATGCTTTGTGCCCTTTGAGTGCATTATCTAGGAATGAACCTGGTAGAGCATCCCACACAAGCGAATGCTCCACATGCGGGTTTCACATGCCACCAACTCCACATTCACAGGCAACTTCAGCGCCACAGCCATTTTCAGATAGCCCTCAATGCAAAGGCTCTAGACGCAAATATTGGAGTGAGAGCTAATTCAATCAAGGAAACACTGCATGTTGGTGAAGGGCATATTGAAGAAGGATCAGCCGAGTGGTTCTTGTGGGAGAACAACTCCATTTGGCTCACTAACTTCACACACCATCAGGCTTCCAAGCAGCCCTCAAGGAAACTCAGTTTTCACACTCTATGCTTAGTGCCCTTTGAGTGCCTAGGACTGAAATGAAGCTTGGTGAGCATCCCACACAAACGAATGCTCCACATGCGGGTTTCACATGTCACCAACTCCACATTCACAGGCAACTTCAGCGCCACAGCCATTTTCAGATAGCCCTCAATGCAAAGGCTCTAGACGCAAATATTGGTGTGAGAGCTAATTCAATCAAGGAAACACTGCATGTTGGTGAAGGGCATATTGAAGAAGGATCAGCCGATTGGTTCTTGTGGGACAACAACTCCATTTGGCTCACTAACTTCACACACCATCAGGCTTCCAAGCAGCTCTCAAGGAAACTCAGTTTTCACACTCTATGCTTAGTGCCCTTTGAGTGCCTAAGACTGAAATGAAGCTTATTGAGCATCCCACACAAACGAATGCTCCACATGCGGGTTTCACATGAAACCAACTCCACATTCTCAGGCAACTTCAGCGCCACAGCCGTTTTCAGATAGCCCTCAATGCAAAGGCTCTAGACGCAAATATTGGTGTGAGAGCTAATTCAATCAAGGAAACACTGCATGTTGGTGAAGGGCATATTGAAGAAGGATCAGCCGAGTGGTTCTTTTGGGAGAACAACTCCATTTGGCTCACTAACTTCACATACCATCAGGCTTCCAAGCAGCTCTCAAGGAAACTCAGTTTTCACACTCTATGCTTAGTGCCCTTTGAGTGCATTATCTAGGAATGAACCTGGTAGAACATCCCACACAAACGAATGCTCCACATGCGGGTTTCACATGCCACCAACTCCACATTCACAGGCAACTTCAACGAAACAGCCATTTTCAGATAGCCCTCAATGCAAAGGCTCTAGCCGCAAATATTGGTGTGAGAGCTAATTCAATCAAGGAAACACTGCATGTTGGTGAAGGGCATATTGAAGAAGGATCAGTCGATTGGTTCTTGTGGGAGAACAACTCCATTTGACTCACTAACTTACACACCATCAGGCTTCCAAGCAGCTCTCAAGGAAACTCAGTTTTCACACTCTATGCTTTGTGCCCTTTGAGTGCATTATCTAGGAATGAACCTGGTAGAGCATCCCACACAAGCGAATGCTCCACATGCGGGTTTCACATGCCAACAACTCCACATTCACAGGCAACTTCAGCGCCACAGCCATTTTCAGATAGCCCTCAATGCAAAGGCTCTAGACGCAAATATTGGTGTGAGAGCTAATTCAATCAAGGAAACACTGCATGTTGGTGAAGGGCATATTGAAGAAGGATCAGCCGAGTGGTTTTTTGTGGGAGTACAACTCCATTTGCCTCACTAACTTCACACACCATCAGGCTTCCAAGCAGCTCTCAAGGAAACTCAGTTTTCACACTCTATGCTTAGTGCCCTTTGAGTGCCTAGGACTGAAATGAAGCTTGGTGAGCATCCCACACAAACGAATGCTCCACATGCGGGTTTCACATGTCACCAACTCCTATTGACAGGCAACTTCAGCGCCACAGCCATTTTCAGATAGCCCTCAATGCAAAGGCTCTAGACGCAAATATTGGTGTGAGAGCTAATTCAAACAAGGAAACACTGCATGTTGGTGAAGGGCATATTGAAGAAGGATCAGCCGAGTGGTTCTTGTGGGAGAACAACTCCATTTGGCTCACTAACTTCACACACCATCAGGCTTCCAAGCAGCTCTCAAGGAAACTCAGTTTTCACACTCTATGCTTAGTGCCCTTTGAGTGCATTATCTAGGAATGAACCTGGTAGAACATCCCACACAAACGAATGCTCCACATGCGGGATTCACATGCCACCAACTCCACATTCACAGGCAACTTCAGCGCCACAGCAGTTTTCAGATAGCCCTCAATGCAAAGGCTCTAGACGCAAATATTGGTGTGAGAGCTAATTCAATCAAGGAAACACTGCATGTTGGTGAAGGGCATATTGAAGAAGGATCAGCCGATTGGTTCTTGTGGGAGAACAACTCCATTTGACTCACTAACTTACACACCATCAGGCTTCCAAGCAGCTCTCAAGGAAACTCAGTTTTCACACTCTATGCTTAGTGCCCTTTGAGTGCATTATCTAGGAATGAACCTGGTAGAGCATCCCACACAAGCGAATGCTCCACATGCGGGTTTCACATGCCAACAACTCCACATTCACAGGCAACTTCAGCGCCACAGCCATTTTCAGATAGCCCTCAATGCAAAGGCTCTAGACGCAAATATTGGTGTGAGAGCTAATTCAATCAAGGAAACACTGCATGTTGGTGAAGGGCATATTGAAGAAGGATCAGCCGAGTGGTTCTTGTGGGAGAACAACTCCATTTGGCTCACTAACTTCACACACCATCAGGCTTCCAAGCAGCTCTCAAGGAAACTCAGTTTTCACACTCTATGCTTAGTGCCCTTTGAGTGCCTAGGACTGAAATGAAGCTTGATGAGCATCCCACACAAACGAATGCTCCACATGCGGGTTTCACATGTCACCAACTCCACATTCACAGGCAACTTCAGCGCCACAGCCATTTTCAGATAGCCCTCAATGCAAAGGCTCTAGCCGCAAATATTGGTGTGAGAGCTAATTCAATCAAGGAAACACTGCATGTTGGTGAAGGGCATATTGAAGAAGGATCAGCCGATTGGTTCTTGTGGGAGAACAACTCCATTTGACTCACTAACTTACACACCATCAGGCTTCCAAGCAGCTCTCAAGGAAACTCAGTTTTCACACTCTATGCTTTGTGCCCTTTGAGTGCATTATCTAGGAATGAACCTGGTAGAGCATCCCACACAAGCGAATGCTCCACATGCGGGTTTCACATGCCAACAACTCCACATTCACAGGCAACTTCAGCGCCACAGCCATTTTCAGATAGCCCTCAATGCAAAGGCTCTAGACGCAAATATTGGAGTGAGAGCTAATTCAATCAAGGAAACACTGCATGTTGGTGAAGGGCATATTGAAGAAGGATCAGCCGAGTGGTTCTTGTGGGAGAACAACTCCATTTGGCTCACTAACTTCACACACCATCAGGCTTCCAAGCAACCCTCAAGGAAACTCAGTTTTCACACTCTATGCTTAGTGCCCTTTGAGTGCCTAGGACTGAAATGAAGCTTGGTGAGCATCCCACACAAACGAATGCTCCACATGCGGGTTTCACATGTCACCAACTCCACATTCACAGGCAACTTCAGCGCCACAGCCATTTTCAGATAGCCCTCAATGCAAAGGCTCTAGACGCAAATATTGGTGTGAGAGCAAATTCAATCAAGGAAACACTGCATGTTGGTGAAGGGCTTATGGAAGAAGGATCAGCCGAGTGGTTCTTGTGGGAGAACAACTCCATTTGGCTCACTAACTTCACACACCATCAGGCTTCCAAGCAGCTCTCAAGGAAACTCAGTTTTCACACTCTATGCTTAGTGCCCTTTGAGTGCATTATCTAGGAATGAACCTGGTAGAACATCCCACACAAACGAATGCTCCACATGCGGGTTTCACATGCCACCAACTCCACATTCACAGGCAACTTCAGCGCCACAGCAGTTTTCAGATAGCCCTCAATGCAAAGGCTCTAGACGCAAATATTGGTGTGAGAGCTAATTCAATCAAGGAAACACTGCATGTTGGTGAAGGGCATATTGAAGAAGGATCAGCCGATTGGTTCTTGTGGGAGAACAACTCCATTTGACTCACTAACTTACACACCATCAGGCTTCCAAGCAGCTCTCAAGGAAACTCAGTTTTCACACTCTATGCTTAGTGCCCTTTGAGTGCATTACCTAGGAATGAACCTGGTAGAGCATCCCACACAAGCGAATGCTCCACATGCGGGTTTCACATGCCAACAACTCCACATTCACAGGCAACTTCAGCGCCACAGCCATTTTCAGATAGCCCTCAATGCAAAGGCTCTAGACGCAAATATTGGTGTGAGAGCTAATTCAATCAAGGAAACACTGCATGTTGGTGAAGGGCATATTGAAGAAGGATCAGCCGAGTGGTTCTTGTGGGAGAACAACTCCATTTGGCTCACTAACTTCACACACCATCAGGCTTCCGAGCAGCTCTCAAGGAAACTCAGTTTTCACACTCTATGCTTTGTGCCCTTTGAGTGCATTATCTAGGAATGAACCTGGTAGAGCATCCCACACAAGCGAATGCTCCACATGCGGGTTTCACATGGTACCAACTCCACATTCATAGGCAACTTCAGCGCCACAGCCGTTTTCAGATAGCCCTCAATGCAAAGGCTCTAGACGCAAATATTGGTGTGGGAGCTAATTCAATCAAGGAAACACTGCATGTTGGTGAAGGGCATATTGAAGAAGGATCAGCCGAGTGGTTCTTGTGGGAGAACAACTCCATTTGGCTCACTAACTTCACACACCATCAGGCTTCCAAGCAGCTCTCAAGGAAACTCAGTTTTCACACTCTATGCTTAGTGCCCTTTGAGTGCCTAGGACTGAAATGAAGCTTGATGAGCATCCCACACAAACGAATGCTCCACATGCGGGTTTCACATGTCACCAACTCCACATTCACAGGCAACTTCAGCGCCACAGCCATTTTCAGATAGCCCTCAATGCAAAGGCTCTAGACGCAAATATTGGTGTGAGAGCTAATTCAATCAAGGAAACACTGCATGTTGGTGAAGGGCATATTGAAGAAGGATCAGCCGATTGGTTCTTGTGGGAGAAGAACTCCATTTGACTCACTAACTTACACACCATCAGGCTTCCAAGCAGCTCTCAAGGAAACTCAGTTTTCACACTCTATGCTTTGTGCCCTTTGAGTGCATTATCTAGGAATGAACCTGGTAGAGCATCCCACACAAGCGAATGCTCCACATGCGGGTTTCACATGCCAACAACTCCACATTCACAGGCAACTTCAGCGCCACAGCCATTTTCAGATAGCCCTCAATGCAAAGGCTCTAGACGCAAATATTGGAGTGAGAGCTAATTCAATCAAGGAAACACTGCATGTTGGTGAAGGGCATATTGAAGAAGGATCAGCCGAGTGGTTCTTGTGGGAGAACAACTCCATTTGGCTCACTAACTTCACACACCATCAGGCTTCCAAGCAGCCCTCAAGGAAACTCAGTTTTCACACTCTATGCTTAGTGCCCTTTGAGTGCCTAGGACTGAAATGAAGCTTGGTGAGCATCCCACACAAACGAATGCTCCACATGCGGGTTTCACATGTCACCAACTCCACATTCACAGGCAACTTCAGCGCCACAGCCATTTTCAGATAGCCCTCAATGCAAAGGCTCTAGACGCAAATATTGGTGTGAGAGCTAATTCAATCAAGGAAACACTGCATGTTGGTGAAGGGCATATTGAAGAAGGATCAGCCGATTGGTTCTTGTGGGACAACAACTCCATTTGGCTCACTAACTTCACACACCATCAGGCTTCCAAGCAGCTCTCAAGGAAACTCAGTTTTCACACTCTATGCTTAGTGCCCTTTGAGTGCCTAAGACTGAAATGAAGCTTGGTGAGCATCCCACACAAACGAATGCTCCACATGCGGGTTTCACATGAAACCAACTCCACATTCTCAGGCAACTTCAGCGCCACAGCCGTTTTCAGATAGCCCTCAATGCAAAGGCTCTAGACGCAAATATTGGTGTGAGAGCTAATTCAATCAAGGAAACACTGCATGTTGGTGAAGGGCATATTGAAGAAGGATCAGCCGAGTGGTTCTTTTGGGAGAACAACTCCATTTGGCTCACTAACTTCACATACCATCAGGCTTCCAAGCAGCTCTCAAGGAAACTCAGTTTTCACACTCTATGCTTAGTGCCCTTTGAGTGCATTATCTAGGAATGAACCTGGTAGAACATCCCACACAAACGAATGCTCCACATGCGGGTTTCACATGCCACCAACTCCACATTCACAGGCAACTTCAACGAAACAGCCATTTTCAGATAGCCCTCAATGCAAAGGCTCTAGCCGCAAATATTGGTGTGAGAGCTAATTCAATCAAGGAAACACTGCATGTTGGTGAAGGGCATATTGAAGAAGGATCAGTCGATTGGTTCTTGTGGGAGAACAACTCCATTTGACTCACTAACTTACACACCATCAGGCTTCCAAGCAGCTCTCAAGGAAACTCAGTTTTCACACTCTATGCTTTGTGCCCTTTGAGTGCATTATCTAGGAATGAACCTGGTAGAGCATCCCACACAAGCGAATGCTCCACATGCGGGTTTCACATGCCAACAACTCCACATTCACAGGCAACTTCAGCGCCACAGCCATTTTCAGATAGCCCTCAATGCAAAGGCTCTAGACGCAAATATTGGTGTGAGAGCTAATTCAATCAAGGAAACACTGCATGTTGGTGAAGGGCATATTGAAGAAGGATCAGCCGAGTGGTTTTTTGTGGGAGTACAACTCCATTTGCCTCACTAACTTCACACACCATCAGGCTTCCAAGCAGCTCTCAAGGAAACTCAGTTTTCACACTCTATGCTTAGTGCCCTTTGAGTGCCTAGGACTGAAATGAAGCTTGGTGAGCATCCCACACAAACGAATGCTCCACATGCGGGTTTCACATGTCACCAACTCCTATTGACAGGCAACTTCAGCGCCACAGCCATTTTCAGATAGCCCTCAATGCAAAGGCTCTAGACGCAAATATTGGTGTGAGAGCTAATTCAAACAAGGAAACACTGCATGTTGGTGAAGGGCATATTGAAGAAGGATCAGCCGAGTGGTTCTTGTGGGAGAACAACTCCATTTGGCTCACTAACTTCACACACCATCAGGCTTCCAAGCAGCTCTCAAGGAAACTCAGTTTTCACACTCTATGCTTAGTGCCCTTTGAGTGCATTATCTAGGAATGAACCTGGTAGAACATCCCACACAAACGAAAGCTCCACATGCGGGATTCACATGCCACCAACTCCACATTCACAGGCAACTTCAGCGCCACAGCAGTTTTCAGATAGCCCTCAATGCAAAGGCTCTAGACGCAAATATTGGTGTGAGAGCTAATTCAATCAAGGAAACACTGCATGTTGGTGAAGGGCATATTGAAGAAGGATCAGCCGATTGGTTCTTGTGGGAGAACAACTCCATTTGACTCACTAACTTACACACCATCAGGCTTCCAAGCAGCTCTCAAGGAAACTCAGTTTTCACACTCTATGCTTAGTGCCCTTTGAGTGCATTATCTAGGAATGAACCTGGTAGAGCATCCCACACAAGCGAATGCTCCACATGCGGGTTTCACATGCCAACAACTCCACATTCACAGGCAACTTCAGCGCCACAGCCATTTTCAGATAGCCCTCAATGCAAAGGCTCTAGACGCAAATATTGGTGTGAGAGCTAATTCAATCAAGGAAACACTGCATGTTGGTGAAGGGCATATTGAAGAAGGATCAGCCGAGTGGTTCTTGTGGGAGAACAACTCCATTTGGCTCACTAACTTCACACACCATCAGGCTTCCAAGCAGCTCTCAAGGAAACTCAGTTTTCACACTCTATGCTTAGTGCCCTTTGAGTGCCTAGGACTGAAATGAAGCTTGATGAGCATCCCACACAAACGAATGCTCCACATGCGGGTTTCACATGTCACCAACTCCACATTCACAGGCAACTTCAGCGCCACAGCCATTTTCAGATAGCCCTCAATGCAAAGGCTCTAGCCGCAAATATTGGTGTGAGAGCTAATTCAATCAAGGAAACACTGCATGTTGGTGAAGGGCATATTGAAGAAGGATCAGCCGATTGGTTCTTGTGGGAGAACAACTCCATTTGACTCACTAACTTACACACCATCAGGCTTCCAAGCAGCTCTCAAGGAAACTCAGTTTTCACACTCTATGCTTTGTGCCCTTTGAGTGCATTATCTAGGAATGAACCTGGTAGAGCATCCCACACAAGCGAATGCTCCACATGCGGGTTTCACATGCCAACAACTCCACATTCACAGGCAACTTCAGCGCCACAGCCATTTTCAGATAGCCCTCAATGCAAAGGCTCTAGACGCAAATATTGGAGTGAGAGCTAATTCAATCAAGGAAACACTGCATGTTGGTGAAGGGCATATTGAAGAAGGATCAGCCGAGTGGTTCTTGTGGAGAACAACTCCATTTGGCTCACTAACTTCACACACCATCAGCTTCCAAGCAACCCTCAAGGAAACTCAGTTTTCACACTCTATGCTTAGTGCCCTTTGAGTGCCTAGGACTGAAATGAAGCTTGGTGAGCATCCCACACAAACGAATGCTCCACATGCGGGTTTCACATGTCACCAACTCACATTCACAGGCAACTTCAGCGCCACAGCCATTTTCAGATAGCCCCTCAATGCAAAGGCTCTAGACGCAAATATTGGTGTGAGAGCAAATTCAATCAAGGAAACATGCATGTTGGTGAAGGGCTTATGGAAGAAGGATCAGCCGAGTGGTTCTTGTGGAGAACAACTCCACTTGGCTCACTAACTTCACACACCATCAGGCTTCCAAGCAGCTCTCAAGGAAACTCAGTTTTCACACTCCTATGCTTAGTGCCCTTTGAGTGCATTATCTAGGAATGAACCTGTAGAACATCCCCACACAAACGAATGCTCCACATGCGGGTTTCACATGCCACCAACTCCACATTCACAGGCAACTTCAGCGCCACAGCCGTTTTCAGATAGCCCTCAATGCAAAGGCTCTAGACGCAAATATTGGTGGGAGAGCTAATTCAATCAAGGAAACACTGCATGTTGGTGAAGGGCATATTGAAGAAGGATCAGCCGAGTGGTTCTTGTGTGAGAACAACTCCATTTGACTCACTAACCTTCACACACCATCAGGCTTCCAAGCAGCTCTCAAGGAAACTCAGTTTTCACACTCTATGCTTTGTGCCGTTTGAGTGCATTATCTAGAATGAACCTGGTAGAGGCATCCCACACAAACGAATGCTCCACATGCGGGTTTCACATGCCACCAACTCCACATTCACAGGCAACTTCAGCGCCACAGCCATTTTCAGATAGCCCTCAATGCAAAGGCTCTAGACGCAAATATTGGTTTGAGAGCTAATTCAATCAAGGAAACACTGCATGTTGGTGAAGGGCAATATTGAAGAAGGATCAGCCGAGTGGTTCTTGTGGGAGAACAACTCCATTTGGCTCACTAACTTCACACACCATCAGGCTTCCAAGCAGCTCTCAAGGAAACTCAGTTTTCACACTCTATGCTTAGTGCCCTTTGAGTGCCTAGGACTGAAATGAAGCTTGGTGAGCATCCCACACAAACGAATGCTCCACATGCGGGTTTCACATGAAACCAACTCCACATTCTCAGGCAACTTCAGCGCCACAGCCGTTTTCAGATAGCCCTCAATGCAAAGGCTCTAGACGCAAATATTGGTGTGAGAGCTAATTCAATCAAGGAAACACTGCATGTTGGTGAAGGGCATATTGAAGAAGGATCAGCCGAGTGGTTCTTTTGGGAGAACAACTCCATTTGGCTCACTAACTTCACATACCATCAGGCTTCCAAGCAGCTCTCAAGGAAACTCAGTTTTCACACTCTATGCTTAGTGCCCTTTGAGTGCATTATCTAGGAATGAACCTGGTAGAACATCCCACACAAACGAATGCTCCACATGCGGTTTCACATGCCACCAACTCCACATTGACAGGCAACTTCAACGCCACAGCCGTTTTCAGATAGCCCTCAATGCAAAGGCTCTAGCCGCAAATATTGGTGTGAGAGCTAATTCAATCAAGGAAACACTGCATGTTGGTGAAGGGCATATTAAAGAAGGATCAGTCGATTGGTTCTTGTGGGAGAACAACTCCATTTGACTCACTAACTTACACACCATCAGGCTTCCAAGCAGCTCTCAAGGAAACTCAGTTTTCACACTCTATGCTTTGTGCCCTTTGAGTGCATTATCTAGGAATGAACCTGGTAGAGCATCCCACACAAGCGAATGCTCCACATGCGGGTTTCACATGCCAACAACTCCACATTCACAGGCAACTTCAGCGCCACAGCCATTTTCAGATAGCCCTCAATGCAAAGGCTCTAGACGCAAATATTGGTGTGAGAGCTAATTCAATCAAGGAAACACTGCATGTTGGTGAAGGGCATATTGAAGAAGGATCAGCCGAGTGGTTTTTTGTGGAGTACAACTCCATTTGGCTCACTAACTTCACACACCATCAGCTTCCAAGCAGCTCTCAAGGAAACTCAGTTTTCACACTCTATGCTTAGTGCCCTTTGAGTGCCTAGGACTGAAATGAAGCTTGGTGAGCATCCCACACAAACGAATGCTCCACATGCGGGTTTCACATGTCACCAACTCCTATTGACAGGCAACTTCAGCGCCACAGCCATTTTCAGATAGCCCTCAATGCAAAGGCTCTAGACGCAAATATTGGTGTGAGAGCTAATTCAAACAAGGAAACACTGCATGTTGGTGAAGGGCATATTGAAGAAGGATCAGCCGAGTGTTCTTGTGGGAGAACAACTCCATTTGGCTTCACTAACTTCACACACCATCAGGCTTCCAAGCAGCTCTCAAGGAAACTCAGTTTTCACACTCTATGCTTAGTGCCCTTTGAGTGGCATTATCTAGGAATGAACCTGTAGAACATCCCACACAAACGAATGCTCCACATGCGGGTTTCACATGCCACCAAATCCACATTCACAGGCAACTTCAGCGCCACAGCAGTTTTCAGATAGCCCTCAATGCAAAGGCTCTAGACGCAAATATTGGTGTGAGAGCTAATTCAATCAAGGAAACACTGCATGTTGGTGAAGGGCATATTGAAGAAGGATCAGCCGATTGGTTCTTGTGGGAGAACAACTCCATTTGACTCACTAACTTACACACCATCAGGCTTCCAAGCAGCTCTCAAGGAAACTCAGTTTTCACACTCTATGCTTAGTGCCCTTTGAGTGCATTATCTAGGAATGAACCTGGTAGAGCATCCCACACAAGCGAATGCTCCACATGCGGGTTTCACATGCCAACAACTCCACATTCACAGGCAACTTCAGCGCCACAGCCATTTTCAGATAGCCCTCAATGCAAAGGCTCTAGACGCAAATATTGGTGTGAGAGCTAATTCAATCAAGGAAACACTGCATGTTGGTGAAGGGCATATTGAAGAAGGATC
Organism: Ochotona princeps; assembly: GCF_030435755.1. Classification (NCBI taxonomy): domain Eukaryota; kingdom Metazoa; phylum Chordata; class Mammalia; order Lagomorpha; family Ochotonidae; genus Ochotona; species Ochotona princeps. The sequence goes on along the minus strand of NW_026701519.1, from coordinate 3,249 downwards.
AGCCGAGTGGTTCTTGTGGGAGAACAACTCCATTTGGCTCACTAACTTCACACACCATCAGGCTTCCGAGCAGCTCTCAAGGAAACTCAGTTTTCACACTCTATGCTTAGTGCCCTTTGAGTGCATTATCTAGGAATGAACCTGGTAGAACATCCCACACAACGAATGCTCCACATGCGGGGTTTCACATGCCACCAAACTCCACATTCACAGGCAACTTCAGCGCCACAGCCGTTTTCAGATAGCCCTCAATGCGAAGGCTCTAGCCGCAAATATTGGTGTGAGAGCTAATTCAATCAAGGAAACACTGCATGTTGGTGAAGGGCATATTTGAAGAAGGATCAGTCGAGTGGGTTCTAGTCGGGAGAACAACTCCATTTGACTCACTAACTTCACACACCATCAGGCTTCAAAGCAGCTCTCAAGGAAACTCAGTTTTCACACTCTATGCTTTGTGCCCTTTGAGTGCATTATCTAGGAATGAACCTGGTAGAGCATCCCACACAAGCGAATGCTCCACATGCGGGTTTCACATGGTACCAACTCCACATTCATAGGCAACTTCAGCGCCACAGCCGTTTTCAGATAGCCCTCAATGCAAAGGCTCTAGACGCAAATATTGGGTGTGGGAGCTAATTCAATCAAGGAAACACTGCATGTTGGGTGAAGGGCATATTGAAGAAGGATCAGCCGAGTGGTTCTTGTGGAGAACAACTCCATTTGGCTCACTAACTTCACACACCATCAGGCTTCCAAGCAGCTCTCAAGGAAACTCAGTTTTCACACTCTATGCTTAGTGCCCTTTGAGTGCCTAGGACTGAAATGAAGCTTGGTGAGCATCCCACACAAACGAATGCTCCACATGCGGGTTTCACATGTCACCAACTCCACATTCACAGGCAACTTCAGCGCCACAGCCATTTTCAGATAGCCCTCAATGCAAAGGCTCTAGCCGCAAATATTGGTGTGAGAGCTAATTCAATCAAGGAAACACTGCATGTTGGTGAAGGGCATATGAAGAAGGATCAGCCGATTGGTTCTTGTGGGAGAACAACTCCATTTGACTCACTAACTATACACACCATCAGGCTTCCAAGCAGCTCTCAAGGAAACTCAGTTTTCCACACTCTATGCTTTGTGCCCTTTGAGTGCATTATCTAGGAATGAACCTGGTAGAGCATCCCACACAAGCGAATGCTCCACATGCGGGTTTCACATGCAACAACTCCACATTCACAGGCAACTTCAGCGCCACAGCCATTTTCAGATAGCCCTCAATGCAAAGGCTCTAGACGCAAATATTGGAGTGAGAGCTAATTCAATCAAGGAAACACTGCATGTTGGTGAAGGGCATATTGAAGAAGGATCAGCCGAGTGGTTCTTGTGGGAGAACAACTCCATTTGGCTCACTAACTTCACACACCATCAGGCTTCCAAGCAGCCCTCAAGGAAACTCAGTTTTCACACTCTATGCTTAGTGCCCTTTGAGTGCCTAGGACTGAAATGAAGCTTGGTGAGCATCCCACACAAACGAATGCTCCACATGCGGGTTTCACATGTCCACCAACCTCCACATTCACAGGCTAACTTCAGCGCCACAGCCATTTTCAGATAGCCCTCAATGCAAAGGCTCTAGACGCAAATATTGGTGTGAGAGCTAATTCATCAAGGAAACACTGCATGTTGGTGAAGGGGCATATTGAAGAAGGATCAGCCGATTGGTTCTTGTGGGACAACAACTCCATTTGGCTCACTAACTTCACACACCATCAGGCTTCCAAGCAGCTCTCAAGGAAACTCAGTTTTCACACTCTATGCTTAGTGCCCTTTGAGTGCCTAAGACTGAAATGAAGCTTGGTGAGCATCCCACACAAACGAATGCTCCACATGCGGATTTCACATGAAACCAACTCCACATTCTCAGGCAACTTCAGCGCCACAGCCGTTTTCAGATAGCCCTCAATGCAAAGGCTCTAGACGCAAATATTGGTGTGAGAGCTAATTCAATCAAGGAAACACTGCATGTTGGTGAAGGGCATATTGAAGAAGGATCAGCCCGAGTGGTTCTTTTGGGAGAACAACTCCATTTGGCTCACTAACTTCACATACCATCAGGCTTCAAGCAGCTCTCAAGGAAACTCAGTTTTCACACTCTATGCTTAGTGCCCTTTGAGTGCATTATCTAGGAATGAACCTGGTAGAACATCCCACACAACGAATGCTCCACATGCGGGTTTCACATGCCACCAACTCCACATTCACAGGCAACTTCAACGACAACAGCCATTTTCAGATAGCCCTCAATGCAAAGGCTCTAGCCGCAAATATTGGTGTGAGAGCTAATTCAATCAAGGAAACACTGCATGTTGGTGAAGGGCATATTGAAGAAGGATCAGTCGATTGGTTCTTGTGGGAGAACAACTCCATTTGACTCACTAACTTACACACCATCAGGCTTCCAAGCAGCTCTCAAGGAAACTCAGTTTTCACACTCTATGCTTTGTGCCCTTTGAGTGCATTATCTAGGAATGAACCTGGTAGAGCATCCCACACAAGCGAATGCTCCACATGCGGGTTTCACATGCCAACAACTCCACATTCACAGGCAACTTCAGCGCCACAGCCATTTTCAGATAGCCCTCAATGCAAAGGCTCTAGACGCAAATATTGTGTGAGGAGCTAATTCAATCAAGGAAACACTGCATGTTGGTGAAGGGCATATTGAAGAAGGATCAGCCGAGTGGTTTTTGTGGGAGTACAACTCCATTTGCCTCACTAACTTCACACACCATCAGGCTTCCAAGCAGCTCTCAAGGAAACTCAGTTTTCACACTCTATGCTTAGTGCCCTTTGAGTGCCTAGGACTGAAATGAAGCTTGGTGAGCATCCCACACAAACGAATGCTCCACATGCGGGTTTCACATGTCACCAACTCCTATTGACAGGCAACTTCAGCGCCACAGCCATTTTCAGATAGCCCTCAATGCAAAGGCTCTAGACGCAAAATATTGGTGTGAGAGCTAATTCAAACAAGGAAACACTGCATGTTGGTGAAGGGCATATTGAAGAAGGATCAGCCGAGTGGTTCTTGTGGGAGAACAACTCCATTTGGCTCACTAACTTCACACACCATCAGGCTTCCAAGCAGCTCTCAAGGAAACTCAGTTTTCACACTCTATGCTTAGTGCCCTTTGAGTGCATTATCTAGGAATGAACCTGGTAGAAGCATCCCACACAAACGAATGCTCA
>NW_026701518.1:0-36680 GCF_030435755.1 Ochotona princeps | reverse complement strand
TACTCAGTTTTCACACTCTATGCTTAGTGCCCTTTGAGTGCCTAGCACTGAAATGAAGCTTGGTGAGCATCCCACACAAACGAATGCTCCACATGCGAGTTTCACATGCCACCAACTCCACATTCACAGGCAACTTCAGCGCCACAGCCGTTTTCAGATAGCCCTCAATGCAAAGGCTCTAGACGCAAATATTGGTGTGAGAGCTAATTCAATCAAGGAAACACTGCATGTTGGTGAAGGGCATATTGAAGAAGGATCAGCCGAGTGGTTCTTGTGGGAGAACAACTCCATTTGGCTCACTAACTTCACACACCATCAGGCTTCCAAGCAGCTCTCAAGGAAACTCAGTTTTCACACTCTATGCTTAGTGCCCTTTGAGTGCATTATCTAGGAATGAACCTGGTAGAGCATCCCACACAAACGAATGCTCCACATGCGGGTTTCACATGCCACCAACTCCACATTCACAGGCAACTTCAGCGCCACAAGCCGTTTTCAGATAGCCCTCAATGCAAAGGCTCTAGACGCAAATATTGGTGTGAGAGCTAATTCAATCAAGGAAACACTGCATGTTGGTGAAGGGCATATTGAAGAAGGATCAGCCGAGTGGTTCTTGTGGGAGAACAACTCCATTTGGCTCACTAACTTCACACACCATCAGGCTTCCAAGCAGCTCTCAGGGAAACTCAGTTTTCACACTCTATGCTTAGTGACCTTTGAGTGCTTTATCTAGGAATGAACCTGGTAGAGCATCCCACACAAACGAATGCTCCACATGCGGGTTTCACATGCCACCAACTCCACATTCACAGGCAACTTCAGCGCCACAGCCATTTTCAGATAGTCCCTCAATGCAAAGGCTCTAGACGCAAATATTGGTGTGAGAGCTAATTCAATCAAGGAAACACTGCATGTTGGTGAAGGGCATATTGAAGAAGGATCAGCCGAGTGGTTCTTGTGGAGAACAACTCCATTTGGCTCACTAACTTCACACACCATCAGGCTTCCAAGCAGCTCTCAAGGAAACTCAGTTTTCACACTCTATGCTTAGTGCCCTTTGAGTGCCTAGCACTGAAATGAAGCTGGTGAGCATCCCACACAAACGAATGCTCCACATGCGAGTTTCACATGCCACCAACTCCACATTCACAGGCAACTTCAGCGCCACAGCCGTTTTCAGATAGCCCTCAATGCAAAGGCTCTAGACGCAAATATTGGTGTGAGAGCTAATTCAATCAAGGAAACACTGCATGTTGGTGAAGGGCATATTGAAGAAGGATCAGCCGAGTGGTTCTTGTGGAGAACAACTCCATTTGGCTCACTAACTTCACACACCATCAGGCTTCCAAGCAGCTCTCAAGGAAACTCAGTTTTCACACTCTATGCTTAGTGCCCTTTGAGTGCATTAGCTAGGAATGAAGCCTGGTAGAGCATCCCACACAAACGAATGCTCCACATGCGGGTTTCACATGCCACCAACTCCACATTCACAGGCAACTTCAGCGCCACAGCCGTTTTCAGATAGCCCTCAATGCAAAGGCTCTAGACGCAAATATTGGTGTGAGAGCTAATTCAATCAAGGAAACACTGCATGTTGGTGAAGGGCATATTGAAGAAGGATCAGCCGAGTGGTTCTTGTGGGAGAACAACTCCATTTGGCTCACTAACTTCACACACCATCAGGCTTCCAAGCAGCTCTCAAGGAAACTCAGTTTTCACACTCTATGCTTAGTGCCCCTTTGACTGCCTAGGACTGAAATGAGCTTGGTGAGCATCCTACACAAACGAATTCTCCACTTGCGGGTTTCACATGCCACCAACTCCACATTCACAGGCAACTTCAGCGCCACAGCCGTTTTCAGATAGCCCTCAATGCAAAGGCTCTAGACGCAAATATTGGTGTGAGAGCTAATTCAATCAAGGAAACACTGCATGTTGGTGAAGGGCATATTGAAGAAGGATCAGCCGAGTGGTTCTTGTGGGAGAACAACTCCATTTGGCTCACTAACTTCACACACCATCAGGCTTCCAAGCAGCTCTCAAGGAAACTCAGTTTTCACACTCTAAGCCTAGTGCCCTTTGAGTGCCTAGGACTGAAATGAAGCTTGGTGAGCATCCCACACAAACGAATGCTCCACATGCGGGTTTCACATGCCACCAACTCCACATTCACAGGCAACTTCAGCGCCACAGCGTTTTCAGATAGCCCTCAATGCAAAGGCTCTAGACGCAAATATTGGTGTGAGAGCTAATTCAATCAAGGAAACACTGCATGTTGGTGAAGGGCATATTGAAGAAGGATCAGCCGAGTGGTTCTTGTGGAGAACAACTCCATTTGGCTCACTACTTCACACACCATCAGGCTTCCAAGCAGCTCTCAAGGAAACTCAGTTTTCACACTCTATGCTTAGTGCCCTTTGAGTGCCTAGCACTGAAATGAAGCTTGGTGAGCATCCCACACAAACGAATGCTCCACATGCGGGTTTCACATGCCACCAACTCCACATTCACAGGCAATTTCAGCGCCACAGCCGTTTTCAGATAGCCCTCAATGCAAAGGCTCTAGACGCAAATATTGGTGTGAGAGCTAATTCAATCAAGGAAACACTGCATGTTGGTGAAGGGCATATTGAAGAAGGATCAGCCGAGTGGTTCTTGTGGGAGAACAACTCCATTTGGCTCACTAACTTCACACACCATCAGGCTTCAAGCAGCTCTAAAGGAAACTCAGTTTTCACACTCTTTGCTTATTGCACTTTGAGTGCATTATCTAGGAATGAACCTGGTAGAGCATTCCACACAAACGAATGCTCCACATGCGGGTTTCACATGCCACCAACTCCACATTCACAGGCAACTTCAACGCCACAGCCGTTTTCAGATAGCCCTCAATGCAAAGGCTCTAGACGCAAATATTGCTGTGAGAGCTAATTCAATCAAGGAAACACTTCATGTTGGTGGAGGGCATATTGAAGAAGGATCAGCCGAGTGGTTCTTGTGGGAGAACAACTCCATTTGGCTCACTAACTTCACACACCATCAGGCTTCCAAGCAGCTCTCAAGGAAACTCAGTTTTCACACTCTATGCTTAGTGCCCTTTGAGTGCCTAGCACTGAAATGAAGCTTGGTGAGCATCCTACACAAACGAATGCTCCACATGCGGGTTTCACATGCCACCAACTCCACATTCACAGGCAACTTCAGCGCCACAGCCGTTTTCAGATAGCCCTCAATGCAAAGGCTCTAGACGCAAATATTGGTGTGAGAGCTAATTCAATCAAGGAAACACTGCATGTTGGTGAAGGGCATATTGAAGAAGGATCAGCCGAGTGGTTCTTGTGGGAGAACAACTCCATTTGGCTCACTAACTTCACACACCATCAGGCTTCCAAGCAGCTCTCAAGGAAACTCAGTTTTCACACTCTATGCTTAGTGCCCTTTGAGTGCTTGGACTGAAATGAAGCTTGGTGAGCATCCCACACAAACGAATGCTCCACATGCGGGTTTCACATGCCACCAACTCCACATTCACAGGCAACTTCAGCGCCACAGCCGTTTTCAGATAGCCCTCAATGCAAAGGCTCTAGACCCAAATATTGGTGTGAGAGCTAATTCAATCAAGGAAACACTGCATGTTGGTGAAGGGCATATTGAAGAAGGATCAGCCGAGTGGTTCTTGTGGGAGAACAACTCCATTTGGCTCACTAACTTCACACACCATCAGGCTTCCAAGCAGCTCTCAAGGAAACTCAGTTTTCACACTCTATGCTTAGTGCCCTTTGAGTGCCTAGCACTGAAATGAAGCTTGGTGAACATCCCACACAAACGAATGCTCCACATGCGGGTTTCACATGCCACCAACTCCACATTCACAGGCAACTCCAGCGCCACAGCCGTTTTCAGATAGCCCTCAATGCAAAGGCTCTAGACGCAAATATTGGTGTGAGAGCTAATTCAATCAAGGAAACACTGCATGTTGGTGAAGGGCATATTGAAGAAGGATCAGCCGAGTGGTTCTTGTGGGAGAACAACTCCATTTGGCTCCCTAACTTCACACACCATCAGGCTTCCAAGCAGCTCTCAAGGAAACTCAGTTTTCACACTCTATGCTTAGTGCCCTTTGAGTGCCTAGGACTGAATGAAGCTTGGTGAGCATCCCACACAAACGAATGCTCCACATGCGGGTTTCACATGCCACCAACTCCACATTCACAGGCAACTTCAGCGCCACAGCCATTTTCAGATAGCCCTCAATGCAAAGGCTCTAGACGCAAATATTGGTGTGAGAGCTAATTCAATCAAGGAAACACTGCATGTTGGTGAAGGGCATATTGAAGAAGGATCAGCCGAGTGGTTCTTGTGGGAGAACAACTCCATTTGGCTCACTAACTTCACACACCATCAGGCTTCCAAGCAGCTCTCAAGGAAACTCAGTTTTCACACTCTATGCTTAGTGCCCTTTGAGTGCATTATCTAGAATGAACCTGGTAGAGCATCCCACACAAACGAATGCTCCACATGCGGGTTTCACATGCCACCAACTCCACATTCACAGGCAACTTCAGCGCCACAGCCATTTTCAGATAGTCCTCAATGCAAAGGCTCTAGACGCAAATATTGCTGTGAGAGCTAATTCAATCAAGGAAACACTGCATGTTGGTGAAGGGCATATTGAAGAAGGATCAGCCGAGTGGTTCTTGTGGGAGAACAACTCCATTTGGCTCACTAACTTCACACACCATCAGGCTTCCAAGCAGCTCTCAAGGAAACTCAGTTTTCACACTCTATGCTTAGTGCCCTTTGAGTGCCTAGCACTGAAATGAAGCTTGGTGAGCATCCCACACAAACGAATGCTCCACATGCGAGTTTCACATGCCACCAACTCCACATTCACAGGCAACTTCAGCGCCACAGCCGTTTTCAGATAGCCCTCAATGCAAAGGCTCTAGACGCAAATATTGGTGTGAGAGCTAATTCAATCAAGGAAACACTGCATGTTGGTGAAGGGCATATTGAAGAAGGATCAGCCGAGTGGTTCTTGTGGGAGAACAACTCCATTTGGCTCACTAACTTCACACACCATCAGGCTTCCAAGCAGCTCTCAAGGAAACTCAGTTTTCACACTCTATGCTTAGTGCCCTTTGAGTGCATTATCTAGGAATGAACCTGGTAGAGCATCCCACACAAACGAATGCTCCACATGCGGGTTTCACATGCCACCAACTCCACATTCACAGGCAACTTCAGCGCCACAGCCCTTTTCAGATAGCCCTCAATGCAAAGGCTCTAGACGCAAATATTGGTGTGAGAGCTAATTCAATCAAGGAAACACTGCATGTTGGTGAAGGGCATATTGAAGAAGGATCAGCCGAGTGGTTCTTGTGGAGAACAACTCCATTTGGCTCACTAACTTCACACACCATCAGGCATCCAAGCAGCTCTCAAGGAAACTCAGTTTTCACACTCTATGCTTAGTGCCCTTTGAGTGCCTAGACTGAAATGAAGCTTGGTGAGCATCCCACACAAACGAATGCTCCACATGCGGGTTTCACATGCCACCAACTCCACATTCACAGGCAACTTCAGCGCCACAGCCGTTTTCAGATAGCCCTCAATGCAAAGCTCTAGACGCAAATATTGGTGTGAGAGCTAATTCAATCAAGGAAACACTGCATGTTGGTGAAGGGCATATTGAAGAAGGATCAGCCGAGTGGTTCTTGTGGGAGAACAACTCCATTTGGCTCACTAACTTCACACACCATCAGGCTTCCAAGCAGCTTGCAAGGAAACTCAGTTTTCACACTCTATGCTTAGTGCCCTTTGAGTGCCTAGGACTGAAATGAAGCTTGGTGAGCATCCCACACAAACGAATGCTCCACATGCGGGTTTCACATGCCACCAACTCCACATTCACAGGCAACTTCAGCGCCACAGCCGTTTTCAGATAGCCCTCAATGCAAAGGCTCTAGACGCAAATATTGGTGTGAGAGCTAATTCAATCAAGGAAACACTGCATGTTGGTGAAGGGCATATTGAAGAATGATCAGCCGAGTGGTTCTTGTTGGAGAACAACTCCATTTGGCTCACTAACTTCACACACCATCAGGCTTCCAAGCAGCTCTCAAGGAAACTCAGTTTTCACACTCTATGCTTAGTGCCCTTTGACTGCCTAGGACTGAATGAAGCTTGGTGAGCATCCTACACAAACGAATGCTCCACATGCGGGTTTCACATGCCACCAACTCCACATTCACAGGCAATTTCAGCGCCACAGCCGTTTTCAGATAGCCCTCAATGCAAAGGCTCTAGACGCAAATATTGGTGTGAGAGCTAATTCAATCAAGGAAACACTGCATGTTGGTGAAGGGCATATTGAAGAAGGATCAGCCGAGTGGTTCTTGTGGGAGAACAACTCCATTTGGCTCACTAACTTCACACACCATCAGGCTTCCAAGCAGCTTGCAAGGAAACTCAGTTTTCACACTCTATGCTTAGTGCCCTTGAGTGCCTTGGACTGAAATGAAGCTTGGTGAGCATCCCACACAAACGAATGCTCCACATGCGGGTTTCACATGCCACCAACTCACATTCACAGGCAACTTCAGCGACACAGCCGTTTTCAGATAGCCCTCAATGCAAAGGCTCTAGACGCAAATATTGGTGTGAGAGCTAATTCAATCAAGGAAACACTGCATGTTGGTGAAGGGCATATTGAAGAAGGATCAGCCGAGTGGTTCTTGTGGGAGAACAACTCCATTTGGCTCACTAACTTCACACACCATCAGGCTTCCAAGCTGCTCTCAAGGAAACTCAGTTTTCACACTCTATGCCTAGTGCCCTTTGAGTGCCTAGCACTGAAATGAAGCTTGGTGAGCATCCCACACAAACGAATGCTCCACATGCGGGTTCACATGCCACCAACTCCACATTCACAGGCAACTTCAGCGCCACAGCCGTTTTCAGATAGCCCTCAATGCAAAGGCTCTAGACGCAAATATTGGTGTGAGAGCTAATTCAATCAAGGAAACACTGCATGTTGGTAAAGGGCATATTGAAGAAGGATCAGCCGAGTGGTTCTTGTTGGAGAACAACTCCATTTGGCTCACTAACTTCACACACCATTAGGCTTCCAAGCAGCTCTCAAGGAAACTCAGTTTTCACACTCTATGCTTAGTGCCCTTTGAGTGCCTAGCACTGAAATGAAGCTTGGTGAGCATCCCACACAAACGAATGCTCCACATGCGGGTTTCACATGCCACCAACTCCACATTCACAGGCAACTTCAGCGCCACAGCCGTTTTCAGATAGCCCTCAATGCAAAGGCTCTAGACGCAAATATTGGTGAGAGCTAATTCAATCAAGGAAACACTGCATGTTGGTGAAGGGCATATTGAAGAAGGATCAGCCGAGTGGTTCTTGTGGGAGAACAACTCCATTTGGCTCACTAACTTCACACACCATCAGGCTTCCAAGCAGCTCTCAAGGAAACTCAGTTTTCACACTCTATGCTTAGTGCCCTTTGAGTGCATTATCTAGGAATGAACCTGGTAGAGCATCCCACACAAACGAATGCTCCACATGCGGGTTTCACATGCCACCAACTCCACATTCACAGGCAACTTCAGCGCCACAGCCATTTTCAGATAGTCCTCAATGCAAAGGCTCTAGACGCAAATATTGGTGTGAGAGCTAATTCAATCAAGGAAACACTGCATGTTGGTGAAGGGCATATTGAAGAAGGATCAGCCGAGTGGTTCTTGTGGGAGAACAACTCCATTTGGCTCACTAACTTCACACACCATCAGGCTTCCAAGCAGCTCTCAACGAAACTCAGTTTTCACACTCTATGCTTAGTGCCCTTGATGCCTAGCACTGAATGAATCTTGGTGAACATCCCACACAAACGAATGCTCCACATGCGGGTTTCACATGCCACCAACTCCACATTCACAGGCAACTTCAGCGCCACAGCCGTTTTCAGATAGCCCTCAATGCAAAGGCTCTAGACGCAAATATTGGTGTGAGAGCTAATTCAATCAAGGAAACACTGCATGTTGGTGAAGGGCATATTGAAGAAGGATCAGCCGAGTGGTTCTTGTGGGAGAACAACTCCATTTGGCTCACTAACTTCACACACCATCAGGCTTCCAAGCAGCTCTCAAGGAAACTCAGTTTTCACACTCTATGCTTAGTGCCCTTTGAGTGCCTAGGACTGAAATGAAGCTTGGTGAGCATCCCACACAAACGAATGCTCCACATGCGGGTTTCACATGCCACCAACTCCACATTCACAGGCAACTTCAGCGCCACAGCCGTTTTCAGATAGCCCTCAATGCAAAGGCTCTAGACGCAAATATTGGTGTGAGAGCTAATTCAATCAAGGAAACACTGCATGTTGGTGAAGGGCATATTGAAGAAGGATCAGCCGAGTGGTTCTTGTGGCAGAACAACTCCATTTGGCTCACTAACTTCACACACCATCAGGCTTCCAAGCAGCTCTCAAGGAAACTCAGTTTTCACACTCTATGCTTAGTGCCCTTTGGGTGCATTATCTAGGAATGAACCTGGTAGAGCATCCCACACAAACGAATGCTCCACATGCGGGTTTCACATGCCACCAACTCGACATTCACAGGCAACTTCAGCGCCACAGCCCTTTTCACATAGCCCTCAATGCAAAGGCTCTAGACGCAAATATTGGTGTGAGAGCTAATTCAATCAAGGAAACACTGCATGTTGGTGAAGGGCATATTGAAGAAGGATCAGCCGAGTGGTTCTTGTGGGAGAACAACTCCATTTGGCTCACTAACTTCACACACCATCAGGCTTCCAAGCAGCTCTCAAGGAAACTCAGTTTTCACACTCTATGCTTAGTGCCCTTTGAGTGCATTATCTAGGAATGAACCTGGTAGAGCATCCCACACAAACGAATGCTCCACATGCGGGTTTCACATGCCACCAACTCCACATTCACAGGCAACTTCAGCGCCACAGCCGATTTTCAGATAGTCCTCAATGCAAAGGCTCTAGACGCAAATATTGGTGTGAGAGCTAATTCAATCAAGGAAACACTGCATGTTGGTGAAGGGCATATTGAAGAAGGATCAGCCGAGTGGTTCTTGTGGGAGAACAACTCCATTTGGCTCACTAACTTCACACACCATCAGGCTTCCAAGCAGCTCTCAACGAAACTCAGTTTTCACACTCTATGCTTAGTGCCCTTTGATGCCTAGCACTGAAATGAATCTTGGTGAACATCCACACAAACGAATGCTCCACATGCGGGTTTCACATGCCACCAACTCCACATTCACAGGCAACTTCAGCGCCACAGCCGTTTTCAGATAGCCCTCAATGCAAAGGCTCTAGACGCAAATATTGGTGTGAGAGCTAATTCAATCAAGGAAACACTGCATGTTGGTGAAGGGCATATGAAGAAGGATCAGCCGAGTGGTTCTTGTGGGAGAACAACTCCATTTGGCTCACTAACTTCACACACCATCAGGCTTCCAAGCAGCTCTCAAGGAAACTCAGTTTTCACACTCTATGCTTAGTGCCCTTTGAGTGCCTAGCACTGAAATGAAGCTTGGTGAGCATCCCACACAAACGAATGCTCCACATGCGGGTTTCACATGCCACCAACTCCACATTCACAGGCAACTTCAGCGCCACAGCCGTTTTCAGATAGCCCTCAATGCAAAGGCTCTAGACGCAAATATTGGTGTGAGAGCTAATTCAATCAAGGAAACACTGCATGTTGGTGAAGGGCATATTGAAGAAGGATCAGCCGAGTGGTTCTTGTGCAGAACAACTCCATTTGGCTCACTAACTTCACACACCATCAGGCTTCCAAGCAGCTCTCAAGGAAACTCAGTTTTCACACTCTATGCTTAGTGCCCTTTGGGTGCATTATCTAGGAATGAACCTGGTAGAGCATCCCACACAAACGAATGCTCCACATGCGGGTTTCACATGCCACCAACTCCACATTCACAGGCAACTTCAGCGCCACAGCCCTTTTCACATAGCCCTCAATGCAAAGGCTCTAGACGCAAATATTGGTGTGAGAGCTAATTCAATCAAGGAAACACTGCATGTTGGTGAAGGGCATATTGAAGAAGGATCAGCCGAGTGGTTCTTGTGGGAGAACAACTCCATTTGGCTCACTAACTTCACACACCATCAGGCTTCCAAGCAGCTCTCAAGGAAACTCAGTTTTCACACTCTATGCTTAGTGCCCTTTGAGTGCATTATCTAGGAATGAACCTGGTAGAGCATCCCACACAAACGAATGCTCCACATGCGGGTTTCACATGCCACCAACTCCACATTCACAGGCAACTTCAGCGCCACAGCCGTTTTCAGATAGCCCTCAGTGCAAAGGCTCTAGACGCAAATATTGGTGTGAGAGCTAATTCAATCAAGGAAACACTGCATGTTGGTGAAGGGCATATTGAAGAAGGATCAGCCGAGTGGTTCTTGTGGGAGAACAACTCCATTTGGCTCACTAACTTCACACACCATCAGGCTTCCAAGCAGCTCTCAAGGAAACTCAGTTTTCACACTCTATGCTTAGTGCCCTTTGAGTGCCTAGCACTGAAATGAAGCTTGGTGAGCATCCCACACAAACGAATGCTCCACATGCGGGTTTCACATGCCACCAACTCCACACTCACAGGCAACTTCAGCGCCACAGCCGTTTTCAGATAGCCCTCAATGCAAAGGCTCTAGACGCAAATATTGGTGTGAGAGCTAATTCAATCAAGGAAACACTGCATGTTGGTGAAGGGCATATTGAAGAAGGATCAGCCGAGTGGTTCTTGTGGGAGAACAACTCCATTTGGCTCACTAACTTCACACACCATCAGGCTTCCAAGCAGCTCTCAAGGAAACTCAGTTTTCACACTCTATGCTTAGTGCCCTTTGAGTGCCTAGCACTGAAATGAAGCTTGGTGAGCATCCACACAAACGAATGCTCCACATGCGGGTTTCACATGCCACCAACTCCACATTCACAGGCAACTTCAGCGCCACAGCCATTTTCAGATAGTCCTCAATGCAAAGGCTCTAGACGCAAATATTGGTGTGAGAGCTAATTCAATCAAGGAAACACTGCATGTTGGTGAAGGGCATATTGAAGAAGGATCAGCCGAGTGGTTCTTGTGGGAGAACAACTCCATTTGGCTCACTAACTTCACACACCATCAGGCTTCCAAGCAGCTCTCAAGGAAACTCAGTTTTCACACTCTATGCTTAGTGCCCTTTGAGTGCATTATCTAGGAATGAACCTGGTAGAGCATCCCACACAAACGAATGCTCCACATGCGGGGTTTCACATGCCACCAACTCCACATTCACAGGCAACTTCAGCGCCACAGCCGTTTTCAGATAGCCCTCAATGCAAAGGCTCTAGACGCAAATATTGGTGTGAGAGCTAATTCAATCAAGGAAACACTGCATGTTGGTGAAGGGCATATTGAAGAAGGATCAGCCGAGTGGTTCTTGTGGGAGAACAACTCCATTTGGCTCACTAACTTCACACACCATCAGGCTTCCAAGCAGCTCTCAAGGAAACTCAGTTTTCACACTCTATGCTTAGTGCCCTTTGAGTGCCTAGCACTGAAATGAAGCTTGGTGAGCATCCCACACAAACGAATGCTCCACATGCGGGTTTCACATGCCACCAACTCCACATTCACAGGCAACTTCAGCGCCACAGCCGTTTTCAGATAGCCCTCAATGCAAAGGCTCTAGACGCAAATATTGGTGTGAGAGCTAATTCAATCAAGGAAACACTGCATGTTGGTGAAGGGCATATTGAAGAAGGATCAGCCGAGTGGTTCTTGTGGGAGAACAACTCCATTTGGCTCACTAACTTCACACACCATCAGGCTTCCAAGCAGCTCTCAAGGAAACTCAGTTTTCACACTCTATGCTTAGTGCCCTTTGAGTGCCTAGCACTGAAATGAAGCTTGGTGAACATCCCACACAAACGAATGCTCCACATGCGGGTTTCACATGCCACCAACTCCACATTCACAGGCAACTTCAGCGCCACAGCCGTTTTCAGATAGCCCTCAATGCAAAGGCTCTAGACGCAAATATTGGTGTGAGAGCTAATTCAATCAAGGAAACACTGCATGTTGGTGAAGGGCATATTGAAGAAGGATCAGCCGAGTGGTTCTTGTGGGAGAACAACTCCATTTGGCTCACTAACTTCACACACCATCAGGCTTCCAAGCAGCTCTCAAGGAAACTCAGTTTTCACACTCTATGCTTAGTGCCCTTTGAGTGCCTAGCACTGAAATGAAGCTTGGTGAGCATCCCACACAAACGAATGCTCCACATGCGGGTTTCACATGCCACCAACTCCACATTCACAGGCAACTTCAGCGCCACAGCCGTTTTCAGATAGCCCTCAATGCAAAGGCTCTAGACGCAAATATTGGTGTGAGAGCTAATTCAATCAAGGAACACTGCATGTTGGTGAAGGGCATATTGAAGAAGGATCAGCCGAGTGGTTCTTGTGGCAGAACAACTCCATTTGGCTCACTAACTTCACACACCATCAGGCTTCCAAGCAGCTCTCAAGGAAACTCAGTTTTCACACTCTATGCTTAGTGCCCTTTGAGTGCATTATCTAGGAATGAACCTGGTAGAGCATCCCACACAAACGAATGCTCCACATGCGGGTTTCACATGCCACCAACTCCACATTCACAGGCAACTTCAGCGCCACAGCCATTTCAGATAGTCCTCAATGCAAAGGCTCTAGACGCAAATATTGGTGTGAGAGCTAATTCAATCAAGGAAACACTGCATGTTGGTGAAGGGCATATTGAAGAAGGATCAGCCGAGTGGTTCTTGTGGGAGAACAACTCCATTTGGCTCACTAACTTCACACACCATCAGGCTTCCAAGCAGCTCTCAAGGAAACTCAGTTTTCACACTCTATGCTTAGTGCCCTTTGAGTGCCTAGCACTGAAATGAAGCTTGGTGAGCATCCCACACAAACGAATGCTCCACATGCGGGTTTCACATGCCACCAACTCCACATTCACAGCAACTTCAGCGCCACAGCCGTTTTCAGATAGCCCTCAATGCAAAGGCTCTAGACGCAAATATTGGTGTGAGAGCTAATTCAATCAAGGAAACACTGCATGTTGGTGAAGGGCATATTGAAGAAGGATCAGCCGAGTGGTTCTTCTGGGAGAACAACTCCATTTGGCTCACTAACTTCACACACCATCAGGCTTCCAAGCAGCTCTCAAGGAAACTCAGTTTTCACACTCTATGCTTAGTGCCCTTTGAGTGCATTATCTAGGAATGAACCTGGTAGAGCATCCCACACAAACGAATGCTCCACATGCGGGTTTCACATGCCACCAACTCCACATTCACAGGCAACTTCAGCGCCACAGCCGTTTTCAGATAGCCTCAATGCAAAGGCTCTAGACGCAAATATTGGTGTGAGAGCTAATTCAATCAAGGAAACACTGCATGTTGGTGAAGGGCATATTGAAGAAGGATCAGCCGAGTGGTTCTTGTGGGAGAACAACTCCATTTGGCTCACTAACTTCACACACCATCAGGCTTCCAAGCAGCTCTCAAGGAAACTCAGTTTTCACACTCTATGCTTAGTGCCCTTTGAGTGCCTAGCACTGAAATGAAGCTTGGTGAGCATCCCACACAAACGAATGCTCCACATGCGAGTTTCACATGCCACCAACTCCACATTCACAGGCAACTTCAGCGCCACAGCCGTTTTCAGATAGCCCTCAATGCAAAGGCTCTAGACGCAAATATTGGTGTGAGAGCTAATTCAATCAAGGAAACACTGCATGTTGGTGAAGGGCATATTGAAGAAGGATCAGCCGAGTGGTTCTTGTGGGAGAACAACTCCATTTGGCTCACTAACTTCACACACCATCAGGCTTCCAAGCAGCTCTCAAGGAAACTCAGTTTTCACACTCTATGCTTAGTGCCCTTTGAGTGCCTAGCACTGAAATGAAGCTTGGTGAGCATCCCACACAAACGAATGCTCCACATGCGGGTTTCACATGCCACCAACTCCACATTCACAGGCAACTTCAGCGCCACAGCCGTTTTCAGATAGCCCTCAATGCAAAGGCTCTAGACGCAAATATTGGTGTGAGAGCTAATTCAATCAAGGAAACACTGCATGTTGGTGAAGGGCATATTGAAGAAGGATCAGCCGAGTGGTTCTTGTGGGAGAACAACTCCATTTGGCTCACTAACTTCACACACCATCAGGCTTCCAAGCAGCTCTCAAGGAAACTCAGTTTTCACACTCTATGCTTAGTGCCCTTTGAGTGCCTAGCACTGAAATGAAGCTTGGTGAGCATCCCACACAAACGAATGCTCCACATGCGGGTTTCACATGCCACCAACTCCACATTCACAGGCAACTTCAGCGCCACAGCCGTTTTCAGATAGCCCTCAATGCAAAGGCTCTAGACGCAAATATTGGTGTGAGAGCTAATTCAATCAAGGAAACACTGCATGTTGGTGAAGGGCATATTGAAGAAGGATCAGCCGAGTGGTTCTTGTGGGAGAACAACTCCATTTGGCTCACTAACTTCACACACCATCAGGCTTCCAAGCAGCTCTCAAGGAAACTCAGTTTTCACACTCTATGCTTAGTGCCCTTTGAGTGCAAATTAAATGAAATGAAGCTTGGTGAGCATCCCACACAAACGAATGCTCCACATGCGAGTTTCACATGCCACCAACTCCACATTCACAGGCAACTTCAGCGCCACAGCCGTTTTCAGATAGCCCTCAATGCAAAGGCTCTAGACGCAAATATTGGTGTGAGAGCTAATTCAATCAAGGAAACACTGCATGTTGGTGAAGGGCATATTGAAGAAGCATCAGCCGAGTGGTTCTTGTGGGAGAACAACTCCATTTGGCTCACTAACTTCACACACCATCAGGCTTCCAAGCAGCTCTCAAGGAAACTCAGTTTTCACACTCTATGCTTAGTGCCCTTTGAATGTATTATCTAGGAATGAACCTGGTAGAGCATCCTACACAAACGAATGCTCCACATGCGGGTTTCACATGCCACCAACTCCACATTCACAGGCAACTTCAGCGCCACAGCCGTTTTCAGATAGCCCTCAATGCAAAGGCTCTAGACGCAAATATTGGTGTGAGAGCTAATTCAATCAAGGAAACACTGCATGTTGGTGAAGGGCATATTGAAGAAGGATCAGCCGAGTGGTTCTTGTGGGAGAACAACTCCATTTGGCTCACTAACTTCACACACCATCAGGCTTCCAAGCAGCTCTCAAGAAAACTCAGTTTTCACACTCTATGCTTAGTGCCCTTTGAGTGCCTAGCACTAGAAATGAAGCTTGGTGAACATCCCACACAAACGAATGCTCCACATGCGGGTTTCACATGCCACCAACTCCACATTCACAGGCAACTTCAGCGCCACAGACTTTTTCAGATAGCCCTCAATGCAAAGGCTCTAGACGCAAATATTGGTGTGAGAGCAAATTCAATCAAGGAAACACTGCATGTTGGTGAAGGGCATATTGAGGAAGGATCAGCCGAGTGGTTCTTGTGGGAGAACAACTCCATTTGGCTCACTAACTTCACACACCATCAGGCTTCCAAGCAGTTCTCAAGGAAACTCAGTTTTCACACTCTATGCTTAGTGCCCTTTGAGTGCCTAGCACTGAAATGAAGCTTGGTGAGCATCCCACACAAACGAATGCTCCACATGCGGGTTTCACATGCCACCAACTCCACATTCACAGGCAACTTCAGCGCCACAGACTTTTTCAGATAGCCCTCAATGCAAAGGCTCTAGACGCAAATATTGGTGTGAGAGCTAATTCAATCAAGGAAACACTGCATGTTGGTGAAGGGCATATTGAGGAAGGATCAGCCGAGTGGTTCTTGTGGGAGAACAACTCCATTTGGCTCACTAACTTCACACACCATCAGGCTTCCAAGCAGCTCTCAAGGAAACTCAGTTTTCACACTCTATGCTTAGTGCCCTTTGAGTGCATTATCTAGGAATGAACCTGGTAGAGCATCCTACACAAACGAATGCTCCACATGCGGGTTTCACATGCCACCAACTCCACATTCACAGGCAACTTCAGCGCCACAGCCGTTTTCAGATAGCCCTCAATGCAAAGACTCTAGACGCAAATATTGGTGTGAGAGCTAATTCAATCAAGGAAACACTGCATGTTGGTGAAGGGCATATTGAAGAAGGATCAGCCGAGTGGTTCTTGTTGGAGAACAACTCCATTTGGCTCACTTACTTCACACACCATCAGGCTTCCAAGCAGCTCTCAAGGAAACTCAGTTTTCACACTCTATGCTTAGTGCCCTTTGAGTGCATTATCTAGGAATGAACCTGGTTGAGCATCCCACACAAACGAATGCTCCACATACGGGTTTCACATGCCACCAACTCCACATTCACAGGCAACTTCAGCACCACAGCCGTTTTCAGATAGCCCTCAATGCAAAGGCTCTAGAAGCAAATATTGGTGTGAGAGCTAATTCAATCAAGGAAACACTGCATGTTGGTGAAGGGCATATTGAAGAAGGATCAGCCTTCTGGTTCTTGTGGGAGAACAACTCCATTTGGCTCACTAACTTCACACACCATCAGGCTTCCAAGCAGCTCTCAAGGAAACTCAGTTTTCACACTCTATGCTTAGTGCCCTTTGAGTGCATTATCTAAGAATGAACCTGGTAGAGCATCCCACACAAACGAATGCTCCACATGCGGGTTTCACATGCCACCAACTCCACATTCACAGGCAACTTCAGCGCCACAGCCGTTTTCAGATAGCCCTCAATGCAAAGGCTCTAGACGCAAATATTGGTGTGAGAGCTAATTCAATCAAGGAAACACTGCATGTTGGTGAAGGGCATATTGAAGAAGGATCAGCCGAGTGGTTCTTGTGGGGGAGAACAACTCCATTTGGCTCACTAACTTCACACACCATCAGGCTTCCAAGCAGCTCTCAAGGAAACTCAGTTTTCACACTCTATGCTTAGTGCCCTTTGAGTGCCTAGGACTGAAATGAAGCTTGGTGAGCATCCCACACAAACGAATGCTCCACATGCGGGTTTCACATGCCACCAACTCCACATTCACAGGCAACTTCAGCGCCACAGCCGTTTTCAGATAGCCCTCAATGCAAAGGCTCTAGACGCAAATATTGGTGTGAGAGCTAATTCAATCAAGGAAACACTGCATGTTGGTGAAGGGCATATTGAAGAAGGATCAGCCGAGTGGTTCTTGTGGGAGAACAACTCCATTTGGCTCACTAACTTCACACACCATCAGGCTTCCAAGCAGCTCTCAAGGAAACTCAGTTTTCACACTCTATGCTTAGTGCCCTTTGAGTGCCTAGCACTGAAATGAAGCTTGGTGAGCATCCCACACAAACGAATGCTCCACATTCGGGTTTCACATGCCACCAACTCCACATTCACAGGCAACTTCAGCGCCACAGCCGTTTTCAGATAGCCCTCAATGCAAAGGCTCTAGACGCAAATATTGGTGTGAGAGCTAATTCAATCAAGGAAACACTGCATGTTGGTGAAGGGCATATTGAAGAAGCATCAGCAGAGTGGTTCTTGTGGGAGAACAACTCCATTTGGCTCACTAACTTCACACACCATCAGGCTTCCAAGCAGCTCTCAAGGAAACTCAGTTTTCACACTCTATGCTTAGTGCCCTTTGAGTGCATTATCTAGGAATGAACCTGGTAGAGCATCCTACACAAACGAATGCTCCACATGCGGGTTTCACATGCCACCAACTCCACATTCACAGGCAACTTCAGCGCCACAGCCGTTTTCAGATAGCCCTCAATGCAAAGGCTCTAGACGCAAATATTGGTGTGAGAGCTAATTCAATCAAGGAAACACTGCATGTTGGTGAAGGGCATATTGAAGAAGGATCAGCCGAGTGGTTCTTGTGGGAGAACAACTCCATTTGGCTCACTAACTTCACACACCATCAGGCTTCAAGCAGCTCTCAAGGAAACTCAGTTTTCACACTCTATGCTTAGTGCCCTTTGAGTGCCTAGCACTGAAATGAAGCTGGTGAACATCCCACACAAACGAATGCTCCACATGCGGGGGTTTCACATGCCACCAACTCCACATTCACTGGCAACTTCAGCGCCACAGACTTTTTCAGATAGCCCTCAATGCAAAGGCTCTAGACGCAAATATTGGTGTGAGAGCTAATTCAATCAAGGAAACACTGCATGTTGGTGAAGGGCATATTGAGGAAGGATCAGCCGAGTGGTTCTTGTGGGAGAACAACTCCATTTGGCTCACTAACTTCACACACCATCAGGCTTCCAAGCAGCTCTCAAGGAAACTCAGTTTTCACACTCTATGCTTAGTGCCCTTTGAGTGCCTAGCACTGAAATGAAGCTTGGTGAGCATCCTACACAAACGAATGCTCCACATGCGGGTTTCACATGCCACCAACTCCACATTCACAGGCAACTTCAGCGCCACAGACTTTTTCAGATAGCCCTCAATGCAAAGGCTCTAGACGCAAATATTGGTGTGAGAGCTAATTCAATCAAGGAAACATTGCATGTTGGTGAAGGGCATATTGAGGAAGGATCAGCCGAGTGGTTCTTGTGGGAGAACAACTCCATGTGGCTCACTAACTTCACACACCATCAGGCTTCCAAGCAGCTCTCAAGGAAACTCAGTTTTCACACTCTATGCTTAGTGCCCTTTGAGTGCATTATCTAGGAATGAACCTGGTAGAGCATCCTACACAAACGAATGCTCCACATGCGGGTTTCACATGCCACCAACTCCACATTCACAGGCAACTTCAGCGCCACAGCCGTTTTCAGATAGCCCTCAATGCAAAGACTCTAGACGCAAATATTGGTGTGAGAGCTAATTCAATCAAGGAAACACTGCATGTTGGTGAAGGGCATATTGAAGAAGGATCAGCCGAGTGGTTCTTGTTGGAGAACAACTCCATTTGGCTCACTTACTTCACACACCATCAGGCTTCCAAGCAGCTCTCAAGGAAACTCAGTTTTCACACTCTATGCTTAGTGCCCTTTGAGTGCATTATCTAGGAATGAACCTGGTTGAGCATCCCACACAAACGAATGCTCCACATACGGGTTTCACATGCCACCAACTCCACATTCACAGGCAACTTCAGCACCACAGCCGTTTTCAGATAGCCCTCAATGCAAAGGCTCTAGAAGCAAATATTGGTGTGAGAGCTAATTCAATCAAGGAAACACTGCATGTTGGTGAAGGGCATATTGAAGAAGGATCAGCCGAGTGGTTCTTGTTGGAGAACAACTCCATTTGGCTCACTTACTTCACACACCATCAGGCTTCCAAGCAGCTCTCAAGGAAACTCAGTTTTCACACTCTATGCTTAGTGCCCTTTGAGTGCATTATCTAGGAATGAACCTGGTTGAGCATCCCACACAAACGAATGCTCCACATACGGGTTTCACATGGCACCAACTCCACATTCACAGGCAACTTCAGCACCACAGCCGTTTTCAGATAGCCCTCAATGCAAAGGCTCTAGAAGCAAATATTGGTGTGAGAGCTAATTCAATCAAGGAAACACTGCATGTTGGTGAAGGGCATATTGAAGAAGGATCAGCCGAGTGGTTCTTGTGGGAGAACAACTCCATTTGGCTCACTAACTTCACACACCATCAGGCTTCCAAGCAGCTCTCAAGGAAACTCAGTTTTCACACTCTATGCTTAGTGCCCTTTGAGTGCATTATCTAAGAATGAACCTGGTAGAGCATCCCACACAAACGAATGCTCCACATGCGGGTTTCACATGCCACCAACTCCACATTCACAGGCAACTTCAGCGCCACAGCCGTTTTCAGATAGCCCTCAATGCAAAGGGTCTAGACGCAAATATTGGTGTGAGAGCTAATTCAATCAAGGAAACACTGCATGTTGGTGAAGGGCATATTGAAGAAGGATCAGCCGAGTGGTTCTTGTGGGAGAACAACTCCATTTGGCTCACTAACTTCACACACCATCAGGCTTCCAAGCAGCTCTCAACGAAACTCAGTTTTCACACTCTATGCTTAGTGCCCTTTGAGTGCCTAGCACTGAAATGAAGCTTGGTGAGCATCCCACACAAACGAATGCTCCACATGCGGGTTTCACATGCCACCAACTCCACATTCACAGGCAACTTCAGCGCCACAGCCGTTTTCAGATAGCCCTCAATGCAAAGGCTCTAGACGCAAATATTGGTGTGAGAGCTAATTCAATCAAGGAAACACTGCATGTTGGTGAAGGGCATATTGAAGAAGGATCAGCCGAGTGGTTCTTCTGGGAGAACAACTCCATTTGGCTCACTAACTTCACACACCATCAGGCTTCCAAGCAGCTCTCAAGGAAACTCAGTTTTCACACTCTATGCTTAGTGTCCTTGAGTGCATTATCTAAGAATGATCCTGGTAGAGCATCCCACACAAACGAATGCTCCACATGCGGGTTTCACATGCCACCAACTCCACATTCACTGGCAACTTCAGCGCCACAGACTTTTTCAGATAGCCCTCAATGCAAAGGCTCTAGACGCAAATATTGGTGTGAGAGCAAATTCAATCAAGGAAACACTGCATGTTGGTGAAGGGCATATTGAGGAAGGATCAGCCGAGTGGTTCTTGTGGGAGAACAACTCCATTTGGCTCACTAACTTCACACACCATCAGGCTTCCAAGCAGCTCTCAAGGAAACTCAGTTTTCACACTCTATGCTTAGTGCCCTTTGAGTGCCTAGCACTGAAATGAAGCTTGGTGAGCATCCTACACAAACGAATGCTCCACATGCGGGTTTCACATGCCACCAACTCCACATTCACAGGCAACTTCAGCGCCACAGACTTTTTCAGATAGCCCTCAATGCAAAGGCTCTAGACGCAAATATTGGTGTGAGAGCTAATTCAATCAAGGAAACATTGCATGTTGGTGAAGGGCATATTGAGGAAGGATCAGCCGAGTGGTTCTTGTGGGAGAACAACTCCATGTGGCTCACTAACTTCACACACCATCAGGCTTCCAAGCAGCTCTCAAGGAAACTCAGTTTTCACACTCTATGCTTAGTGCCCTTTGAGTGCATTATCTAGGAATGAACCTGGTAGAGCATCCTACACAAACGAATGCTCCACATGCGGGTTTCACATGCCACCAACTCCACATTCACAGGCAACTTCAGCGCCACAGCCGTTTTCAGATAGCCCTCAATGCAAAGACTCTAGACGCAAATATTGGTGTGAGAGCTAATTCAATCAAGGAAACACTGCATGTTGGTGAAGGGCATATTGAAGAAGGATCAGCCGAGTGGTTCTTGTTGGAGAACAACTCCATTTGGCTCACTTACTTCACACACCATCAGGCTTCCAAGCAGCTCTCAAGGAAACTCAGTTTTCACACTCTATGCTTAGTGCCCTTTGAGTGCATTATCTAGGAATGAACCTGGTTGAGCATCCCACACAAACGAATGCTCCACATACGGGTTTCACATGCCACCAACTCCACATTCACAGGCAACTTCAGCACCACAGCCGTTTTCAGATAGCCCTCAATGCAAAGGCTCTAGAAGCAAATATTGGTGTGAGAGCTAATTCAATCAAGGAAACACTGCATGTTGGTGAAGGGCATATTGAAGAAGGATCAGCCGAGTGGTTCTTGTTGGAGAACAACTCCATTTGGCTCACTTACTTCACACACCATCAGGCTTCCAAGCAGCTCTCAAGGAAACTCAGTTTTCACACTCTATGCTTAGTGCCCTTTGAGTGCATTATCTAGGAATGAACCTGGTTGAGCATCCCACACAAACGAATGCTCCACATACGGGTTTCACATGGCACCAACTCCACATTCACAGGCAACTTCAGCACCACAGCCGTTTTCAGATAGCCCTCAATGCAAAGGCTCTAGAAGCAAATATTGGTGTGAGAGCTAATTCAATCAAGGAAACACTGCATGTTGGTGAAGGGCATATTGAAGAAGGATCAGCCGAGTGGTTCTTGTGGGAGAACAACTCCATTTGGCTCACTAACTTCACACACCATCAGGCTTCCAAGCAGCTCTCAAGGAAACTCAGTTTTCACACTCTATGCTTAGTGCCCTTTGAGTGCATTATCTAAGAATGAACCTGGTAGAGCATCCCACACAAACGAATGCTCCACATGCGGGTTTCACATGCCACCAACTCCACATTCACAGGCAACTTCAGCGCCACAGCCGTTTTCAGATAGCCCTCAATGCAAAGGGTCTAGACGCAAATATTGGTGTGAGAGCTAATTCAATCAAGGAAACACTGCATGTTGGTGAAGGGCATATTGAAGAAGGATCAGCCGAGTGGTTCTTGTGGGAGAACAACTCCATTTGGCTCACTAACTTCACACACCATCAGGCTTCCAAGCAGCTCTCAACGAAACTCAGTTTTCACACTCTATGCTTAGTGCCCTTTGAGTGCCTAGCACTGAAATGAAGCTTGGTGAGCATCCCACACAAACGAATGCTCCACATGCGGGTTTCACATGCCACCAACTCCACATTCACAGGCAACTTCAGCGCCACAGCCGTTTTCAGATAGCCCTCAATGCAAAGGCTCTAGACGCAAATATTGGTGTAAGAGCTAATTCAATCAAGGAAACACTGCATGTTGGTGAAGGGCATATTGAAGAAGGATCAGCCGAGTGGTTCTTGTGGGAGAACAACTCCATTTGGCTCACTAACTTCACACACCATCAGGCTTCCAAGCAGCTCTCAAGGAAACTCAGTTTTCACACTCTATGCTTAGTGCCCTTTGAGTGCCTAGCACTGAAATGAAGCTTGGTGAGCATCCCACACAAACGAATGCTCCACATTCGGGTTTCACATGCCACCAACTCCACATTCACAGGCAACTTCAGCGCCACAGCCGTTTTCAGATAGCCCTCAATGCAAAGGCTCTAGACGCAAATATTGGTGTGAGAGCTAATTCAATCAAGGAAACACTGCATGTTGGTGAAGGGCATATTGAAGAAGCATCAGCAGAGTGGTTCTTGTGGGAGAACAACTCCATTTGGCTCACTAACTTCACACACCATCAGGCTTCCAAGCAGCTCTCAAGGAAACTCAGTTTTCACACTCTATGCTTAGTGCCCTTTGAGTGCATTATCTAGGAATGAACCTGGTAGAGCATCCTACACAAACGAATGCTCCACATGCGGGTTTCACATGCCACCAACTCCACATTCACAGGCAACTTCAGCGCCACAGCCGTTTTCAGATAGCCCTCAATGCAAAGGCTCTAGACGCAAATATTGGTGTGAGAGCTAATTCAATCAAGGAAACACTGCATGTTGGTGAAGGGCATATTGAAGAAGGATCAGCCGAGTGGTTCTTGTGGGAGAACAACTCCATTTGGCTCACTAACTTCACACACCATCAGGCTTCCAAGCAGCTCTCAAGGAAACTCAGTTTTCACACTCTATGCTTAGTGCCCTTTGAGTGCCTAGCACTGAAATGAAGCTTGGTGAACATCCCACACAAACGAATGCTCCACATGCGGGTTTCACATGCCACCAACTCCACATTCACAGGCAACTTCAGCGCCACAGACTTTTTCAGATAGCCCTCAATGCAAAGGCTCTAGACGCAAATATTGGTGTGAGAGCAAATTCAATCAAGGAAACACTGCATGTTGGTGAAGGGCATATTGAGGAAGGATCAGCCGAGTGGTTCTTGTGGGAGAACAACTCCATTTGGCTCACTAACTTCACACACCATCAGGCTTCCAAGCAGCTCTCAAGGAAACTCAGTTTTCACACTCTATGCTTAGTGCCCTTTGAGTGCCTAGCACTGAAATGAAGCTTGGTGAGCATCCTACACAAACGAATGCTCCACATGCGGGTTTCACATGCCACCAACTCCACATTCACAGGCAACTTCAGCGCCACAGACTTTTTCAGATAGCCCTCAATGCAAAGGCTCTAGACGCAAATATTGGTGTGAGAGCTAATTCAATCAAGGAAACATTGCATGTTGGTGAAGGGCATATTGAGGAAGGATCAGCCGAGTGGTTCTTGTGGGAGAACAACTCCATGTGGCTCACTAACTTCACACACCATCAGGCTTCCAAGCAGCTCTCAAGGAAACTCAGTTTTCACACTCTATGCTTAGTGCCCTTTGAGTGCATTATCTAGGAATGAACCTGGTAGAGCATCCTACACAAACGAATGCTCCACATGCGGGTTTCACATCCCACCAACTCCACATTCACAGGCAACTTCAGCGCCAAAGCCGTTTTCAGATAGCCCTCAATGCAAAGACTCTAGACGCAAATATTGGTGTGAGAGCTAATTCAATCAAGGAAACACTGCATGTTGGTGAAGGGCATATTGAAGAAGGATCAGCCGAGTGGTTCTTGTTGGAGAACAACTCCATTTGGCTCACTTACTTCACACACCATCAGGCTTCCAAGCAGCTCTCAAGGAAACTCAGTTTTCACACTCTATGCTTAGTGCCCTTTGAGTGCATTATCTAGGAATGAACCTGGTTGAGCATCCCACACAAACGAATGCTCCACATACGGGTTTCACATGCCACCAACTCCACATTCACAGGCAACTTCAGCACCACAGCCGTTTTCAGATAGCCCTCAATGCAAAGGCTCTAGAAGCAAATATTGGTGTGAGAGCTAATTCAATCAAGGAAACACTGCATGTTGGTGAAGGGCATATTGAAGAAGGATCAGCCGAGTGGTTCTTGTTGGAGAACAACTCCATTTGGCTCACTTACTTCACACACCATCAGGCTTCCAAGCAGCTCTCAAGGAAACTCAGTTTTCACACTCTATGCTTAGTGCCCTTTGAGTGCATTATCTAGGAATGAACCTGGTTGAGCATCCCACACAAACGAATGCTCCACATACGGGTTTCACATGGCACCAACTCCACATTCACAGGCAACTTCAGCGCCACAGCCGTTTTCAGATATCCCTCAATGCAAAGGCTCTAGACGCAAATATTGGTGTGAGAGCTAATTCAATCAAGGAAACACTGCATGTTGGTGAAGGGCATATTGAAGAAGGATCAGCCGAGTGGTTCTTCTGGGAGAACAACTCCATTTGGCTCACTAACTTCACACACCATCAGGCTTCCAAGCAGCTCTCAAGGAAACTCAGTTTTCACACTCTATGCTTAGTGCCCTTTGAGTGCCTAGCACTGAAATGAAGCTTGGTGAACATCCCACACAAACGAATGCTCCACATGCGGGTTTCACATGCCACCAACTCCACATTCACAGGCAACTTCAGCGCCACAGCCTTTTTCAGATAGCCCACAATGCAAAGGCTCTAGACGCAAATATTGGTGTGAGAGCTAATTCAATCAAGGAAACACTGCATGTTGGTGAAGGGCATATTGAAGAAGGATCAGCCGAGTGGTACTTCTGGGAGAACAACTCCATTTGGCTCACTAACTTCACACACCATCAGGCTTCCAAGCAGCTCTCAAGGAAACTCAGTTTTCACACTCTATGCTTAGTGCCCTTTGAGTGCCTAGCACTGAAATGAAGCTTGGTAGAGCATCCCACACAAACGAATGCTCCACATGCGAGTTTCACATGCCACCAACTCCACATTCACAGGCAACTTCAGCGCCACAGCCGTTTTCAGATAGCCCTCAATGCAAAGGCTCTAGACGCAAATATTGGTGTGAGAGCTAATTCAATCAAGGAAACACTGCATGTTGGTGAAGGGCATATTGAAGAAGGATCAGCCGAGTGGTTCTTGTGGGAGAACAACTCCATTTGGCTCACTACCTTCACACACCATCAGGCTTCCAAGCAGCTCTCAAGGAAACTCAGTTTTCACACTCTATGCTTAGTGTCCTTTGAGTGCATTATCTAAGAATGATCCTGGTAGAGCATCCCACACAAACGAATGCTCCACATGCGGGTTTCACATGCCACCAACTCCACATTCACAGGCAACTTCAACACCACAGCCGTTTTCAGATAGCCCTCAATGCAAAGGCTCTAGACGCAAATATTGGTGTGAGAGCTAATTCAATCAAGGAAACACTGCATGTTGGTGAAGGGCATATTGAGGAAGGATCAGCCGAGTGGTTCTTGTGGGAGAACAACTCCATTTGGCTCACTAACTTCACACACCATCAGGCTTCCAAGCAGCTCTCAAGGAAACTCAGTTTTCACACTCTATGCTTAGTGCCCTTTGACTGCCTAGGACTGAAATGAAGCTTGGTGAACATCCCACACAAACGAATGCTCCACATGCGAGTTTCACATGCCACCAACTCCACATTCACAGGCAACTTCAGCGCCACAGCCGTTTTCAGATAGCCCTCAATGCAAAGGCTCTAGACGCAAATATTGGTGTGAGAGCTAATTCAATCAAGGAAACACTGCATGTTGGTGAAGGGCATATTGAGGAAGGATCAGCCGAGTGGTTCTTGTGGGAGAACAACTCCATTTGGCTCACTAACTTCACACACCATCAGGCTTCCAAGCAGCTCTCAAGGAAACTCAGTTTTCACACTCTATGCTTAGTGCCCTTTGAGTGCATTATCTAGGAATGAACCTGGTAGAGCATCCTACACAAACGAATTCTCCATATGCGGGTTTCACATGCCACCAACTCCACATTCACAGGCAACTTCAGCGCCACAGCCGTTTTCAGATAGCCCACAATGCAAAGACTATAGACGCAAATATTGGTGTGAGAGCTAATTCAATCAAGGAAACACTGCATGCTGGTGAAGGGCATATTGAAGAAGGATCAGCCGAGTGGTTCTTGTTGGAGAACAACTCCATTTGCTCACTTACTTCACACACCATCAGGCTTCCAAGCAGCTCTCAAGGAAACTCAGTTTTCACACTCTATGCTTAGTGCCCTTTGAGTGCATTATCTAGGAATGAACCTGGTTGAGCATCCCACACAAACGAATGCTCCACATGCGGGTTTACACATGCCACCAACTCCACATTCACAGGCAACTTCAGCACCACAGCCGTTTTCAGATAGCCCTCAATGCAAAGGCTCTAGAAGCAAATATTGGTGTGAGAGCTATTCAATCAAGGAAACACTGCATGTTGGTGAAGGGCATATTGAAGAAGGATCAGCCGAGTGGTTCTTGTTGGAGAACAACTCCATTTGGCTCACTTACTTCACACACCATCAGGCTTCCAAGCAGCTCTCAAGGAAACTCAGTTTTCACACTCTATGCTTAGTGCCCTTTGAGTGCATTATCTAGGAATGAAACTGGTTGAGCATCCCACACAAACGAATGCTCCACATACGGGTTTCACATGCCACCAACTCCACATTCACAGGCAACTTCAGCACCACAGCCGTTTTCAGATAGCCCTCAATGCAAAGGCTCTAGAAGCAAATATTGGTGTGAGAGCTAATTCAATCAAGGAAACACTGCATGTTGGTGAAGGGCATATTGAAGAAGGATCAGCCGAGTGGTTCTTGTGGAGAACAACTCCATTTGGCTCACTAACTTCACACACCATCAGGCTTCCAAGCAGCTCTCAAGGAAACTCAGTTTTCACACTCTATGCTTAGTGCCCTTTGAGTGCCTAGCACTGAAATGAAGCTTGGTGAGCATCCACACAAACGAATGCTCCACATGCGGGTTTCACATGCCACCAACTCCACATTCACAGGCAACTTCAGCGCCACAGCCGTTTTCAGATATCCCTCAATGCAAAGGCTCTAGACGCAAATATTGGTGTGAGAGCTAATTCAATCAAGGAAACACTGCATGTTGGTGAAGGGCATATTGAAGAAGGATCAGCCGAGTGGTTCTTCTGGGAGAACAACTCCATTTGGCTCACTAACTTCACACACCATCAGGCTTCCAAGCAGCTCTCAAGGAAACTCAGTTTTCACACTCTATGCTTAGTGTCCTTTGAGTGCATTATCTAAGAATGATCCTGGTAGAGCATCCCACACAAACGAATGCTCCACATGCGGGTTTCACATGCCACCAACTCCACATTCACAGGCAACTTCAACACCACAGCCGTTTTCAGATAGCCCTCAATGCAAAGGCTCTAGACGCAAATATTGGTGTGAGAGCTAATTCAATCAAGGAAACACTGCATGTTGGTGAAGGGCATATTGAAGAAGGATCAGCCGAGTGGTTCTTGTGGAGAACAACTCCATTTGGCTCACTACTTCACACACCATCAGGCTTCCAAGCAGCTCTCAAGGAAACTCAGTTTTCACACTCTATGCTTAGTGCCCTTTGACTGCCTAGGACTGAAATGAAGCTTTGTGAACATCCCACACAAACGAATGCTCCACATGCGAGTTTCACATGCCACCAACTCCACATTCACAGGCAACTTCAGCGCCACAGCCGTTTTCAGATAGCCCTCAATGCAAAGGCTCTAGACGCAAATATTGGTGTGAGAGCTAATTCAATCAAGGAAACACTGCATGTTGGTGAAGGGCATATTGAGGAAGGATCAGCCGAGTGGTTCTTGTGGGAGAACAACTCCATTTGGCTCACTAACTTCACACACCATCAGGCTTCCAAGCAGCTCTCAAGGAAACTCAGTTTTCACACTCTATGCTTAGTGCCCTTTGAGTGCATTATCTAGGAATGAACCTGGTAGAGCATCCTACACAAACGAATTCTCCACATGCGGGTTTCACATGCCACCAACTCCACATTCACAGGCAACTTCAGCGCCACAGCCGTTTTCAGATAGCCCACAATGCAAAGACTATAGACGCAAATATTGGTGTGAGAGCTAATTCAATCAAGGAAACACTGCATGTTGGTGAAGGGCATATTGAAGAAGGATCAGCCGAGTGGTTCTTGTTGGAGAACAACTCCATTTGCTCACTTACTTCACACACCATCAGGCTTCCAAGCAGCTCTCAAGGAACTCAGTTTTCACACTCTATGCTTAGTGCCCTTTGAGTGCATTATCTAGGAATGAAACTGGTTGAGCATCCACACAAACGAATGCTCCACATACGGGTTTCACATGCCACCAACTCCACATTCACAGGCAACTTCAGCACCACAGCCGTTTTCAGATAGCCCTCAATGCAAAGGCTCTAGAAGCAAATATTGGTGTGAGAGATAATTCAATCAAGGAAACACTGCATGTTGGTGAAGGGCATATTGAAGAAGGATCAGCCGAGTGGTTCTTGTGGGAGAACAACTCCATTTGGCTCACTAACTTCACACACCATCAGGCTTCCAAGCAGCTCTCAAGGAAACTCAGTTTTCACACTCTATGCTTAGTGCCCTTTGAGTGCCTAGCACTGAAATGAAGCTTGGTGAGCATCCCACACAAACGAATGCTCCACATGCGGGTTTCACATGCCACCAACTCCACATTCACAGGCAACTTCAGCGCCACAGCCGTTTTCAGATAGCCCTCAATGCAAAGGCTCTAGACGCAAATATTGGTGTGAGAGCTAATTCAATCAAGGAAACACTGCATGTTGGTGAAGGGCATATTGAAGAAGGATCAGCCGAGTGGTTCTTCTGGGAGAACAACTCCATTTGGCTCACTAACTTCACACACCATCAGGCTTCCAAGCAGCTCTCAAGGAAACTCAGTTTTCACACTCTATGCTTAGTGTCCTTTGAGTGCATTATCTAAGAATGATCCTGGTAGAGCATCCCACACAAACGAATGCTCCACATACGGGTTTCACATGCCACCAACTCCACATTCACAGGCAACTTCAACACCACAGCCGTTTTCAGATAGCCCTCAATGCAAAGGCTCTAGACGCAAATATTGGTGTGAGAGCTAATTCAATCAAGGAAACACTGCATGTTGGTGAAGGGCATATTGAAGAAGGATCAGCCGAGTGGTTCTTGTGGGAGAACAACTCCATTTGGCTCACTAACTTCACACACCATCAGGCTTCCAAGCAGCTCTCAAGGAAACTCAGTTTTCACACTCTATGCTTAGTGCCCTTTGACTGCCTAGGACTGAAATGAAGCTTTGTGAACATCCCACACAAACGAATGCTCCACATGCGAGTTTCACATGCCACCAACTCCACATTCACAGGCAACTTCAGCGCCACAGCCGTTTTCAGATAGCCCTCAATGCAAAGGCTCTAGACGCAAATATTGGTGTGAGAGCTAATTCAATCAAGGAAACACTGCATGTTGGTGAAGGGCATATTGAGGAAGGATCAGCCGAGTGGTTCTTGTGGGAGAACAACTCCATTTGGCTCACTAACTTCACACACCATCAGGCTTCCAAGCAGCTCTCAAGGAAACTCAGTTTTCACACTCTATGCTTAGTGCCCTTTGAGTGCATTATCTAGGAATGAACCTGGTTGAGCATCCCACACAAACGAATGCTCCACATGCGGGTTTCACATGCCACCAACTCCACATTCACAGGCAACTTCAGCACCACAGCCGTTTTCAGATAGCCCTCAATGCAAAGGCTCTAGAAGCAAATATTGGTGTGAGAGCTAATTCAATCAAGGAAACACTGCATGTTGGTGAAGGGCATATTGAAGAAGGATCAGCCGAGTGGTTCTTGTTGGAGAACAACTCCATTTGGCTCACTTACTTCACACACCATCAGGCTTCCAAGCAGCTCTCAAGGAAACTCAGTTTTCACACTCTATGCTTAGTGCCCTTTGAGTGCCTAGCACTGAAATGAAGCTTGGTGAGCATCCCACACAAACGAATGCTCCACATGCGGGTTTCACATGCCACCAACTCCACATTCACAGGAAACTTCAGCGCCACAGCCGTTTTCAGATATCCCTCAATGCAAAGGCTCTAGACGCAAATATTGGTGTGAGAGCTAATTCAATCAAGGAAACACTGCATGTTGGTGAAGGGCATATTGAAGAAGGATCAGCCGAGTGGTTCTTCTGGGAGAACAACTCCATTTGGCTCACTAACTTCACACACCATCAGGCTTCCAAGCAGCTCTCAAGGAAACTCAGTTTTCACACTCTATGCTTAGTGTCCTTTGAGTGCATTATCTAAGAATGATCCTGGTAGAGCATCCCACACAAACGAATGCTCCACATGCGGGTTTCACATGCCACCAACTCCACATTCACAGGCAACTTCAGCGCCACAGCCGTTTTCAGATAGCCCTCAATGCAAAGGCTCTAGACGCAAATATTGGTGTGAGAGCTAATTCAATCAAGGAAACACTGCATGTTGGTGAAGGGCATATTGAAGAAGGATCAGCCGAGTGGTTCTTGTGGGAGAACAACTCCATTTGGCTCACTAACTTCACACACCATCAGGCTTCCAAGCAGCTCTCAAGGAAACTCAGTTTTCACACTCTATGCTTAGTGCCCTTTGACTGCCTAGGACTGAAATGAAGCTTTGTGAACATCCCACACAAACGAATGCTCCACATGCGAGTTTCACATGCCACCAACTCCACATTCACAGGCAACTTCAGCGCCACAGCCGTTTTCAGATAGCCCTCAATGCAAAGGCTCTAGACGCAAATATTGGTGTGAGAGCTAATTCAATCAAGGAAACACTGCATGTTGGTGAAGGGCATATTGAGGAAGGATCAGCCGAGTGGTTCTTGTGGGAGAACAACTCCATTTGGCTCACTAACTTCACACACCATCAGGCTTCCAAGCAGCTCTCAAGAAACTCAGTTTTCACACTCTATGCTTAGTGCCCTTGAGTGCATTATCTAGGAATGAACCTGGTAGAGCATCCTACACAAACGAATTCTCCACATGCGGGTTTCACATGCCACCAACTCCACATTCACAGGCAACTTCAGCGCCACAGCCGTTTTCAGATAGCCCACAATGCAAAGACTATAGACGCAAATATTGGTGTGAGAGCTAATTCAATCAAGGAAACACTGCATGTTGGTGAAGGGCATATTGAAGAAGGATCAGCCGAGTGGTTCTTGTTGGAGAACAACTCCATTTGGCTCACTTACTTCACACACCATCAGGCTTCCAAGCAGCTCTCAAGGAAACTCAGTTTCACACTCTATGCTTAGTGCCCTTTGAGTGCATTATCTAGGAATGAACCTGGTTGAGCATCCCACACAAACGAATGCTCCACATGCGGGTTTCACATGCCACCAACTCCACATTCACAGGCAACTTCAGCACCACAGCCGTTTTCAGATAGCCCTCAATGCAAAGGCTCTAGAAGCAAATATTGGTGTGAGAGCTAATTCAATCAAGGAAACACTGCATGTTGGTGAAGGGCATATTGAAGAAGGATCAGCCGAGTGGTTCTTGTTGGAGAACAACTCCATTTGGCTCACTTACTTCACACACCATCAGGCTTCCAAGCAGCTCTCAAGGAAACTCAGTTTTCACACTCTATGCTTAGTGCCCTTTGAGTGCATTATCTAGGAATGAAACTGGTTGAGCATCCCACACAAACGAATGCTCCACATACGGGTTTCACATGCCACCAACTCCACATTCACAGGCAACTTCAGCACCACAGCCGTTTTCAGATAGCCCTCAATGCAAAGGCTCTAGAAGCAAATATTGGTGTGAGAGCTAATTCAATCAAGGAAACACTGCATGTTGGTGAAGGGCATATTGAAGAAGGATCAGCCGAGTGGTTCTTGTGGGAGAACAACTCCATTTGGCTCACTAACTTCACACACCATCAGGCTTCCAAGCAGCTCTCAAGGAAACTCAGTTTTCACACTCTATGCTTAGTGCCCTTTGAGTGCCTAGCACTGAAATGAAGCTTGGTGAGCATCCCACACAAACGAATGCTCCACATGCGGGTTTCACATGCCACCAACTCCACATTCACAGGCAACTTCAGCGCCACAGCCGTTTTCAGATATCCCTCAATGCAAAGGCTCTAGACGCAAATATTGGTGTGAGAGCTAATTCAATCAAGGAAACACTGCATGTTGGTGAAGGGCATATTGAAGAAGGATCAGCCGAGTGGTTCTTGTGGGAGAACAACTCCATTTGGCTCACTAACTTCACACACCATCAGGCTTCCAAGCAGCTCTCAAGGAAACTCAGTTTTCACACTCTATGCTTAGTGTCCTTTGAGTGCATTATCTAAGAATGATCCTGGTAGAGCATCCCACACAAACGAATGCTCCACATGCGGGTTTCACATGCCACCAACTCCACATTCACAGGCAACTTCAACACCACAGCCGTTTTCAGATAGCCCTCAATGCAAAGGCTCTAGACGCAAATATTGGTGTGAGAGCTAATTCAATCAAGGAAACACTGCATGTGGTGAAGGGCATATTGAAGAAGGATCAGCCGAGTGGTTCTTGTGGGAGAACAACTCCATTTGGCTCACTAACTTCACACACCATCAGGCTTCCAAGCAGCTCTCAAGGAAACTCAGTTTTCACACTCTATGCTTAGTGCCCTTTGACTGCCTAGGACTGAAATGAAGCTTTGTGAACATCCCACACAAACGAATGCTCCACATGCGAGTTTCACATGCCACCAACTCCACATTCACAGGCAACTTCAGCGCCACAGCCGTTTTCAGATAGTCCTCAATGCAAAGGCTCTAGACGCAAATATTGGTGTGAGAGCTAATTCAATCAAGGAAACACTGCATGTTGGTGAAGGGCATATTGAGGAAGGATCAGCCGAGTGGTTCTTGTGGGAGAACAACTCCATTTGGCTCACTAACTTCACACACCATCAGGCTTCCAAGCAGCTCTCAAGGAAACTCAGTTTTCACACTCTATGCTTAGTGCCCTTTGAGTGCATTATCTAGGAATGAACCTGGTTGAGCATCCCACACAAACGAATGCTCCACATGCGGGTTTCACATGCCACCAACTCCACATTCACAGGCAACTTCAGCACCACAGCCGTTTTCAGATAGCCCTCAATGCAAAGGCTCTAGAAGCAAATATTGGTGTGAGAGCTAATTCAATCAAGGAAACACTGCATGTTGGTGAAGGGCATATTGAAGAAGGATCAGCCGAGTGGTTCTTGTTGGAGAACAACTCCATTTGGCTCACTTACTTCACACACCATCAGGCTTCCAAGCAGCTCTCAAGGAAACTCAGTTTTCACACTCTATGCTTAGTGCCCTTTGAGTGCCTAGCACTGAAATGAAGCTTGGTGAGCATCCCACACAAACGAATGCTCCACATGCGGGTTTCACATGCCACCAACTCCACATTCACAGGAAACTTCAGCGCCACAGCCGTTTTCAGATATCCCTCAATGCAAAGGCTCTAGACGCAAATATTGGTGTGAGAGCTAATTCAATCAAGGAAACACTGCATGTTGGTGAAGGGCATATTGAAGAAGGATCAGCCGAGTGGTTCTTCTGGAGAACAACTCCATTTGGCTCACTAACTTCACACACCATCAGGCTTCCAAGCAGCTCTCAAGGAAACTCAGTTTTCACACTCTATGCTTAGTGCCCTTTGACTGCCTAGGACTGAAATGAAGCTTTGTGAACATCCCACACAAACGAATGCTCCACATGCGAGTTTCACATGCCACCAACTCCACATTCACAGGCAACTTCAGCGCCACAGCCGTTTTCAGATAGCCCTCAATGCAAAGGCTCTAGACGCAAATATTGGTGTGAGAGCTAATTCAATCAAGGAAACACTGCATGTTGGTGAAGGGATATTGAGGAAGGATCAGCCGAGTGGTTCTTGTGGGAGAACAACTCCATTTGGCTCACTAACTTCACACACCATCAGGCTTCCAAGCAGCTCTCAAGGAAACTCAGTTTTCACACTCTATGCTTAGTGCCCTTTGAGTGCATTATCTAGGAATGAACCTGGTAGAGCATCCTACACAAACGAATTCTCCACATGCGGGTTTCACATGCCACCAACTCCACATTCACAGGCAACTTCAGCGCCACAGCCGTTTTCAGATAGCCCACAATGCAAAGACTATAGACGCAAATATTGGTGTGAGAGCTAATTCAATCAAGGAAACACTGCATGTTGGTGAAGGGCATATTGAAGAAGGATCAGCCGAGTGGTTCTTGTTGGAGAACAACTCCATTTGGCTCACTTACTTCACACACCATCAGGCTTCCAAGCAGCTCTCAAGGAAACTCAGTTTTCACACTCTATGCTTAGTGCCCTTTGAGTGCATTATCTAGGAATGAACCTGGTTGAGCATCCCACACAAACGAATGCTCCACATGCGGGTTTCACATGCCACCAACTCCACATTCACAGGCAACTTCAGCACCACAGCCGTTTTCAGATAGCCCTCAATGCAAAGGCTCTAGAAGCAAATATTGGTGTGAGAGCTAATTCAATCAAGGAAACACTGCATGTTGGTGAAGGGCATATTGAAGAAGGATCAGCCGAGTGGTTCTTGTTGGAGAACAACTCCATTTGGCTCACTTACTTCACACACCATCAGGCTTCCAAGCAGCTCTCAAGGAAACTCAGTTTTCACACTCTATGCTTAGTGCCCTTTGAGTGCATTATCTAGGAATGAAACTGGTTGAGCATCCCACACAAACGAATGCTCCACATACGGGTTTCACATGCCACCAACTCCACATTCACAGGCAACTTCAGCACCACAGCCGTTTTCAGATAGCCCTCAATGCAAAGGCTCTAGAAGCAAATATTGGTGTGAGAGCTAATTCAATCAAGGAAACACTGCATGTTGGTGAAGGGCATATTGAAGAAGGATCAGCCGAGTGGTTCTTGTGGGAGAACAACTCCATTTGGCTCACTAACTTCACACACCATCAGGCTTCCAAGCAGCTCTCAAGGAAACTCAGTTTTCACACTCTATGCTTAGTGCCCTTTGAGTGCCTAGCACTGAAATGAAGCTTGGTGAGCATCCCACACAAACGAATGCTCCACATGCGGGTTTCACATGCCACCAACTCCACATTCACAGGCAACTTCAGCGCCACAGCCGTTTTCAGATATCCCTCAATGCAAAGGCTCTAGACGCAAATATTGGTGTGAGAGCTAATTCAATCAAGGAAACACTGCATGTTGGTGAAGGGCATATTGAAGAAGGATCAGCCGAGTGGTTCTTCTGGGAGAACAACTCCATTTGGCTCACTAACTTCACACACCATCAGGCTTCCAAGCAGCTCTCAAGGAAACTCAGTTTTCACACTCTATGCTTAGTGTCCTTTGAGTGCATTATCTAAGAATGATCCTGGTCAGAGCATCCCACACAAACGAATGCTCCACATGCGGGTTTCACATGCCACCAACTCCACATTCACAGGCAACTTCAACACCACAGCCGTTTTCAGATAGCCCTCAATGCAAAGGCTCTAGACGCAAATATTGGTGTGAGAGCTAATTCAATCAAGGAAACACTGCATGTTGGTGAAGGGCATATTGAAGAAGGATCAGCCGAGTGGTTCTTGTGGGAGAACAACTCCATTTGGCTCACTAACTTCACACACCATCAGGCTTCCAAGCAGCTCTCAAGGAAACTCAGTTTTCACACTCTATGCTTAGTGCCCTTTGACTGCCTAGGACTGAAATGAAGCTTTGTGAACATCCCACACAAACGAATGCTCCACATGCGAGTTTCACATGCCACCAACTCCACATTCACAGGCAACTTCAGCGCCACAGCCGTTTTCAGATAGCCCTCAATGCAAAGGCTCTAGACGCAAATATTGGTGTGAGAGC
Organism: Ochotona princeps; assembly: GCF_030435755.1. Taxonomy (NCBI): domain Eukaryota; kingdom Metazoa; phylum Chordata; class Mammalia; order Lagomorpha; family Ochotonidae; genus Ochotona; species Ochotona princeps. The sequence continues at coordinate 24 of NW_026701518.1, read as the reverse complement.
TAATTCAATCAAGGAAACACTGCA
>NW_026701517.1:0-33688 GCF_030435755.1 Ochotona princeps | reverse complement strand
CTTTCACCCAACAAGCAGTGTTTCCGTGATTGAATTGGCTCTCACACCAATATTTGCGTCTAGAGCCTTTGCATTGAGGGCTATCTGAAAACGGCTTTGGCGCTGAAGTTGTCTGTGAATGTGGAGTTGGTGGTGCATGTGAAACCCGCATGTGGAGCAACTCGTTTGTGTGGTATGCTCAGCAAGCTTCATTTCAGTCCTAGGCACTCAAAAGGGCACTAAGCATAGTGTGTGAAAACTGAGTTTCCTTGAGAGCTGCTTTGGAAGCCTGATGGTGTGTGAAGTTAGTGATCCAAATCGATTGGTTCCTCCACAAGAACCACTCGGCGGATTCTTCTTCAATATGCCCTTCATCAAAATGCAGTGCTTCCTTGATTGAATTAGCTCTCAAAACCAATATTTCGGTCAAGAGCCTTTTTATTGTGGGCTATCTGAAAACGGCTTGTGCGCTGAAGTTGCATGTGAATGTGGAGTTGGTGGCATGTGAATTGCGCATGTGGAGCAATCGCTTGGTGTGAGATGCTCACAAAGATTCATTTCAGTCCTAGACACTCTATGGGCACTAAGCATAGAGAGTGAAAACTGAGTTTCCTTGAGCTTGCATGGAAACCTGATGGTGTGTGAGGTTAGTGAGCCAAATGGAGTTGTTCTCCCACAAGAACCACTCGGCTGATTCTTCTTCAATATGCCCTTCACCCAACATGCAGTGTTTCCTTGATTGAATTAGCTCTGACACCAATATTTTCGTCTAGAGCCTTTGCATTGAGGGCTATCTGAAAACGGCTGTGGCGCTGAAGTTGCCTGTGAATGTGGAGTTGGTGGCATGTGAAATCCGCACGTGGAGCATTCGTTTGTGTTGGATGCTCCTCAAAGCTTCATTTCAGTCCTAGGCACTCAAAGGGGACTAAGCATAGAGTGTGAAAATTGAGTTTCCTTGAGAGCTGCTTGGAAGTCTGATGGTGTGTGAAGTAACTGAGGCAAAAATTGAGTTGTTCTCCCACAAGAACCACTTCGCTGATTTCTTCTTCAATATGCCCTTTACCAACATGCAGTGTTTCCTTGATTGAATTAGCTCTCACACCAATATTTGCGTCTAGAGCCTTTGCATTGAGGGCTATCTGAAAACGGCTGTGGCGCTGAAGTTGCCTGTGAATGTGGAGTGGTGGCATGTGAAACCCGCATGTGGAGCATTTGTTTGTGTGGGATGCTCACCAAGCTTCATTTCAGTCCTAGGCACTCAAAGGGCACTAAGTATAGAGTGTGAAAACTGAGTTTCCTTGAGAGCTGCTTGGAAGCCTGATGGTGTGTGAAGTTAGTGAAGAAAATGGAGTTGTTCTCCCACAAGAACCACTCGGCTGATTCTTCTTCAATATGCCCATCACCAACATGCAGTGTTTCCTTGATTGAATTAGCTCTCACCACCAATATTTGCGTCTAGAGCCTTTGCATTGAGTGCTATCTGAAAACGGCTGTGGCGCTGAAGTTGCCTGTGAATGTGGAGTTGGTGTGTATGTGAAACCCGCATGTGGAGAAATAGTTTGTGTTGGATGCTCAGTAAGCTTCATTTCAGTCCTAGGCACTCAAAGGGCACTAAGCATAGAGTGTGAAAACTGAGTTTCCTTGAGAGCTGCTTGGAAGCCTGATGGTGTGTGAAGTTAGTGAGCCAAATGGATTTGTTCTCCCATGGAACCACTCGGCTGCTTCTTCTTCAATATGCCCTTCACCAACATGCAGTGTTTCCTTGATTGAATTAGCTCTCACACGCCAATATTTGCGTCTAGACCCTTTGCATTGAGGGCTATCTGAAAATGGCTGTGGCGCTGAAGTTGCCTGTGAAAGTGGAGTTGGTGGCATGTGAAACCCGCATGTGGAGCATTCGGTTGTATGGGATGCTGTACCAGGTTCATTCCTAGATAATACACTGAAAGGGCACTAAGCATAGAGTATGAAAACTGAGTTTCCTTGAGATCTGCGTGGAAGCCTGATGGTGTGTGAAGTTAGTAAGATAAATGTATTTGTTCTCCCACAACCATCACTCTTCTGATCCTTCTTCAATATGCCCTTCACCAACATGCGGCGTTTCCTTGATTGAATTAGCTCTCACACCAATATTTGTGTCTACAGGCTTTGCATTGAGGCCTATCTGAAAACGGCTGTGGCGCGCGAAGTTGCCCTGTGAATGTGGAGTTGGTGGCATATGAAACCCGCATGTGGAGCATTCAGTTTGTGTGTGGATGCTCACCAAGCTTCATTTCAGTCCTAGACATTCAAAGGGCATTAAGCATAGGGTGTGAAAAGTGAGTTTCATTGAGAGCTGCTTGGAAAGCCTGATGGTGTGTGAAGTTAGTGAGCCAAATGGAGTTGTCCTCCCAGAAGAAACACTCGGCTGATTCTTCTTCAATATGCCCTTCACCAACATGCAGTGTTTCCTTGATTGAATTAGCTCTCACACCAATAGTTTGCGTCTAGAGCCTTTGCATTGAGGGCTATCTGAAAACGGCTGTGGCGCTGAAGTTGCCTGTGAATGTGGAGTTGGTGGCATGTGAAAACCCGCATGTGGAGCATTCATTGTGTGTGGGATGGCTCTACCAGGTTCATTCCTATGATAATGCACTGAAAGGGCACTAAGCATAGAGTTTGAAAAGTGAGTTTCCTTGAGAGCTGCTTATAAGCGTGATTGTGTGTGAAGTTAGTAAGATAAATGGAGTAGTTCTCCCACAAGAACCACTCGGCTGATTCTTCTTCAATATGCCCTTCCCCCAACATGCAGTGTTTCCTTGATTGAATTAGCTCTCACACCAATATTTGCGTCTAGAGCCGCTTTGCATTGAGGGCTATCTGAAAACGGCTGTGGCGCTGAAGTTGCCTGTGAATGTGGAGTTGGTCGCATGTGAAATCCGCATGTGGAGCAATCGCTTGTGTGAGATGCTCACACAAGATTCATTTCAGTCCTAGACACTCTAAGGGCACTAAGCATAGAGAGTGAAAACTGAGTTTCCTTGAGAGCTGCATGGAAGCCTGATGGTGTGTGAATTTAGTGAGCCAAATGGAGTTGTTCTCCGACAAGAACCACTCGGCTGATTCTTCTTCAATATGCCCTTCCCCAACATGCAGTGTTTCCTTGATTGAATTAGCTCTCACACCAATATTTGCGTCTACAGGCTTTGCATGAGGGCTATCTGAAAACGGCTGTGGCGCTGAAGTTGCCTGTGAATGTGGAGTTGGTGGCATGTGAAACCCGCATGTGGAGCATTGGGTTTGTGTTTGATGCTCACACCAAGCTTCATTTCAGTCCTAGGCACTCAAAGGGCACTAAGCATAGAGTGTGAAGACTGAATTTCCTTGAGAGCTGCTTGGAAGCCTGATGGTGTGTGAAAGTTAGTGATCCAAATGGATTGGTTCTCCCACAAGAACCACTCGGCTGATTCTTCTTCAATATGCCCTTCACCAACATGCAGTGTTTCCTTGATTGAATTAGCTCTCACACCAATATTTGAGTCTAGAGCCTTTGCATTGAGGGCTATCTGAAAACGGCTGTGGCGCTGAAGTTGCCTGTGAATGTGGAGTTGGTGGCATGTGAAACCCGCATGTGAAGAAATCGTTTGTGTTAGATGCTCAGTAAGCTTCGTTTCAGTCCGAGGCACTCAAAGGACACTAAGCATAGAGTGTGAAAACTGAGTTTCCTTGAGAGCTGCTTGGAAGCCTGATGGTGTGTGAAGTTAGTGAGCCAAATGGATTTGTTCTCCCATAAGAACCACTCGGCTGATTCTTCTTCAATATGCCCTTCAGCAAAATGCAATGCTTCCTTGATTGAATTAGCTCTCACACCAATATTTGCGTCTAGATCCTTTGCAATGAGGGCTATCTGAAAACGGCTGTGGCGCTGAAGTTGCCTGTGAATGTGGAGTTGGGGGCATGTGAAGCCCGCATGTGGAGCATTCGTTTGTGTGGGATGCTCAGTAAGCTTCATTTCAGTCCTAGGCAATCAAAGGGCACTAAGCATAGAGTGTGAAAACTGAGTTTCTTTGAGAGCTGCTTGGAAGCCCGATGATGAGTGAAGTAACTGAGCCAAATGGAGTTGTTCTCCCACAAGAACCACTCGGCTGATTCTTCTTCAATATGCCCTTAACCAACATGCAGTGTTTCCTTGATTGAATGAGCTCTCACACTAATATTTGCGTCTAGAGCCTTTGCATTGAGGGCTATCTGAAAATGGCTTTGGCGCTGAAGTTGCCTGTGAATGTGGAGTTGGTGACATGTGAAACAAGCATGTGGAGCATTCGGTTGCATGGGATGCTCTACCAGGTTCATTCCTAGATAATGCACTCAAAGGGCACTAAGCATAGGGTGTGAAAACTGAGTTTCCTTGAGAGCTGCTTGGAAGCCTGATGGTGTGTGAAGTAACTGAGCCAAATTGAGTTGTTCTCCCACAAGAACCACTCGGCTGATTCTTCTTCAATATGCCCTTCACCAACATGCAGTGTTTCCTTGATTGGATTAACTCTCACACCCAATATTTGCGTCTAGAGCCTTTGCATTGAGTGCTATCTGAAAACGGCTGTGGCGCTGAAGTTGCCTGTGAATGTGGAGTTGGTGGCATGTGAAATCCGCATGTGGATCAACCTCTTGTGTGAGATGCTCACCAAGATTCATTTCAGTCCTAATCACTCTAAGGGCACTCCATACAGAGTGTGAAAACTGAGTTTCCTTGAGAGCTGTATGGAAGCCTGATGGTGTGTGAAGTTAGTGAGCCAAATGGAGTTGTTCTCCCACAAGAACCACTCGGCTGATTCTTCTTCAATATGCCCTTCACCAACATGCAGTGTTTCCTTGATTGAATTAGGTCTCACACTAATATTCGCTTCTAGAGCCTTTTTATTGAGGGCTATCTGGAAAACGGCTGTGGCGCTGAAGTTGCCTGTGAATGTGGAGTTGGTGGCATGTGAAACCCGCATGTGGAGCATTCGTTTGTGTGGGATGCTCTACCAGGTTCATTCCTAGATAATGCACTCAAAGGGCACTAAGCATAGAGTGTGAAAACTGAGTTTCCTTGAGAGCTGCTTGGAAGCCTGATGGTGTGTGAAGTTAGTGAGCCAAATGGAGTTGTTCTTCCACAAGAACCACTCGGCTGATTCTTCTTCAATATGCCCTTCACCAACATGCAGTGTTTCCTTGATTTGATTAACTCTCACACCAATATTTGCGTCTAGAGCCTTTGCATTGAGGGCTATCTGAAAACGGCTGTGGCGCTGAAGTTGCCTGTGAATGTGAAGTTGGTGGCCTGAAAAATCCGCATGTGGAGCAATCACTTGTTTGAGATGCTCACCAAGATTCATTTCAGTCCTAGACACTCAAAGGGCACTAAGCATAGAGAGTGAAAACTGAGTTTCCTTGAGAGCTGCATGGAAGCCTGATTTTGTGTGAGGTTAGTGAGCCAAATGGAGTTGTTCTCCCACAAGAACCACTCGGCTGATTCTTCTTCAATATGCCCTTCACCAACATGCAGTGTTTCCTTGATTGGATTAACTCTCACACCAATATTTGCGTCTAGAGCCTTTGCATTGAGGGCTATCTGAAAACGGCTGTGGCATTGAAGTTGTCTGTGAATGTGGAGTTGGTGGCATGTGAAACCCGCATGTGGAGCATTAGTTTGTGTGCGATGCTCACCAAGCTACATTTCAGTCGTAGGCACTTAAAGGGCACTAAGCATAGAGTGTGAAAACTGAGTTTCCTTGAGAGCTGCTTGGAAGCCTGATGGTGTGTGAAGTTAGTGAGCCAAATGGAGCTGTTCTTCCACAAGAACCACTCGGCTGATTCTCCTTCAATATGCCCTTCACCAACATGCAGTGTTTCCTTGATTGAATTAGCACTCACACCAATATTTGCGTCTAGAGCCTTTGCATTGAGGGCTATCTGAAAACGGCTGTGGCGCTGAAGTTGCCTGTGAATGTGGAGTTGGTGGCATGTGAAACCCGCATGTGGAGCATTCGTTTGTGTGGAATCCTCACCAAGCTTCATTTCAGTACTAGGCACTCAAAGGGCATTAAGCATAGAGTGTGAAAAGTGAGTATCTTTGAGAGCTGCTTGTAAGCCTGATGGTTTGTGAAGTTAGTGAGCCAAATGGAGTTGGTCCCCCACAAGATCCACGCGGCTGTTTCTTCTTCAATATGCCCTTCACCAACATGCAGTGTTTCCTTGATTGAATTAGCTCTCACAACAATATTTGTGTCTAGAGCCTTTGCATTGAGGGCTATCTGAAAACGGCTGTGGCATTGAAGTTGTCTGTGAATGTGGAGTTGGTGGCATGTGAAACCCGCATGTGGAGCATTCGTTTGTGTGGGATGCTCACCAAGCTTCATTTCAGTCCTAGGCACTTAAAGGGCACTAAGCAAAGAGTGTGAAAACTGAGTTTCCTTGAGAGCTGCTTGGAAGCCTGATGGTGTGTGAAGTTAGTGAGCCAAATGGAGTTGTTCTCCCACAAGAACCACTCGGCTGATTCTTCTTCAATATGACCTTCCCCAACATGCAGTGTTTCCTTGATTGAATTAGCTCTCACAACAATATTCGCGCCTAGAGCCTTTGCATTGAGGGCTATCTGAAAACGGCTGTGGCGCTGAAGTTGCCTATGAATTTGGAGTTGGTGGCATGTGAAACCCGCATGTGGAGCATTCGTTTGTGTTGGATGCTCACCAAGCTTCATTTCAGTCCTAGGCACTCAAAGGGCACTAAGCATAGAGTGTGAAAACTGAGTTTCCTTAAGAGCTGCTTGGAAGGCTGATGGTGTGTGAAGTTAGTGAGCCAAACGGAGTTGTTCTCCCACAAGAACCACTCGGCTGATTCTTCTTCAATATGCCCTTCACCAACATGCAGTGTTTCCTTGATTGAATTAGGTCTCACACTAATATTCGCTTCTAGAGCCTTTTTATTGAGGGCTATCTGAAAACGGCTGTGGCGCTGAAGTTGCCTGTGAATGTGGAGTTGGTGGCATGTGAAACCCACATGTGGAGCATTCGTTTGTGTGGGATGCTCTACCAGGTTCATTCCTAGATAATGCACTCAAAGGGCACTAAGCATAGAGTGTGAAAAGTGAGTTTCCTTGAGAGCTGCTTGGAAGCCTGATGATGTGTGAAGTTAGTGAGCTAAATGGAGTTGTTCTCCCACAAGAACCACTCGGCTGATTCTTCTTCAATATGCCCTTCAGCAAAAATCAGTGTTTCCTTGATTGAATTAGCTCTCACACCAATATTTGCGTCTAGAGCCTTTTTATTGAGGACTATCTGAAAACGGCTGTGGCGCTGAAGTTGCCTGTGAATGTGGAGTTGGTGGCATGTGAAACCCGCATGTGGAGCATTTGTTTGTGTGGGATGCTCTACCATGTTCAATCCTAGATAATGCACTCAAAGGGCACTAAGCATAGAGTGTGAAAACTGAGTTTCCTTGAGAGCTGCTTGGAAGCCTGATGGTGTGTGAAGTTAGTGAGCCAAATGGAGTTGTTCTCCCACAAGAACCCCTCGGCTGATTCTTCTTCAATATGCCCTTCCCCAACATGCAGTGTTTCCTTGATTGAATTAGCTCTCACACCAATATTTGCGTCTAGAGCCTTTGCATTGAGGGCTATCTGAAAACGGCTGTGGCGCTGAAGTTGCCTGTGAATGTGGAGTTGGTGGCATGTGAAACACGCATGTGGAGAAATCGTTTGTGTTGGATGCTCTACCAGGTTCTTTCTTGGATAATGCACTCAAAGGGCATTAAACATAGAGTGTGAAAGTGAGTTTCCTTGAGGGCTGCGTCGAAGCCTAATGTTATGTGAAGTTAGTGAGGCAAATGGAGTTGTTCTCCCACAAGAATCACTCGGCTGCTTCTTCTTCAATATGTCTTTCACCAACATACAGTGTTTCCGTGATTGAATTGGCTCTCACACCAATATTTGCGTCTAGAGCCTTTGCATTGAGGGCTATCTGAAAACGGCTTTGGCGCTGAAGTTGTCTGTGAATGTGGAGTTGGTGGCATGTGAAACCCGCATGTGGAGCAATCGTTTGTGTGGTATGCTCAGCAAGCTTCATTTCAGTCCTAGGCACTCAAAGGGCACTAAGCATAGTGTGTGAAAACTGAGTTTCCTTGAGAGCTGCTTGGAAGCCTGATGGTGTGTGAAGTTAGTGATCCAAATCGATTGGTTCTCCCACAAGAACCACTCGGCGGATTCTTCTTCAATATGCCCTTCATCAAAATGCAGTGCTTCCTTGATTGAATTAGCTCTCAAACCAATATTTCGGTCAAGAGCCTTTTTATTGTGGGCTATCTGAAAACGGCTTGTGCGCTGAAGTTGCATGTGAATGTGGAGTTGGTGGCATGTGAATTGCGCATGTGGAGCAATCGCTTGTGTGAGATGCTCACAAAGATTCATTTCAGTCCTAGACACTCTATGGGCACTAAGCATAGAGAGTGAAAACTGAGTTTCCTTGAGCTGCATGGAAACCTGATGGTGTGTGAGGTTAGTGAGCCAAATGGAGTTGTTCTCCCACAAGAACCACTCGGCTGATTCTTCTTCAATATGCCCTTCACCAACATGCAGTGTTTCCTTGATTGAATTAGCTCTCACACCAATATTTGCGTCTAGAGCCTTTGCATTGAGGGCTATCTGAAAACGGCTGTGGCGCTGAAGTTGCCTGTGAATGTGGAGTTGGTGGCATGTGAAATCCGCACGTGGAGCATTCGTTTGTGTTGGATGCTCTCAAAGCTTCATTTCAGTCCTAGGCACTCAAAGGGGACTAAGCATAGAGTGTGAAAATTGAGTTTCCTTGAGAGCTGCTTGGAAGCCTGATGGTGTGTGAAGTAACTGAGGCAAAAATTGAGTTGTTCTCCACAAGAACCACTTCGCTGATTCTTCTTCAATATGCCCTTCACCAACATGCAGTGTTTCCTTGATTGAATTAGCTCTCACACCAATATTTGCGTCTAGAGCCTTTGCATTGAGGGCTATCTGAAAACGGCTGTGGCGCTGAAGTTGCCTGTGAATGTGGAGTTGGTGGCATGTGAAACCCGCATGTGGAGCATTTGTTTGTGTGGGATGCTCACCAAGCTTCATTTCAGTCCTAGGCACTCAAAGGGCACTAAGTATAGAGTGTGAAAAGTGAGTTTCCTTGAGAGCTGCTTGGAAGCCTGATGGTGTGTGAAGTTAGTGAAGAAAATGGAGTTGTTCTCCCACAAGATCCACTCGGCTGATTCTTCTTCAATATGCCCATCACCAACATGCAGTGTTTCCTTGATTGAATTAGCTCTCACACCAATATTTGCGTCTAGAGCCTTTGCATTGAGTGCTATCTGAAAACGGCTGTGGCGCTGAAGTTGCCTGTGAATGTGGAGTTGGTGGTATGTGAAACCCGCATGTGGAGAAATAGTTTGTGTTGGATGCTCAGTAAGCTTCATTTCAGTCCTAGGCACTCAAAGGGCACTAAGCATAGAGTGTGAAAACTGAGTTTCCTTGAGAGCTGCTTGGAAGCCTGATGGTGTGTTAGGATAGTGAGCCAAATGGATTTGTTCTCCCATGGAACCACTCGGCTGCTTCTTCTTCAATATGCCCTTCACCAACATGCAGTGTTTCCTTGATTGAATTAGCTCTCACACCAATATTTGCGTCTAGACCCTTTGCATTGAGGGCTATCTGAAAATGGCTGTGGCGCTGAAGTTGCCTGTGAAAGTGGAGTTGGTGACATGTGAAACCCGCATGTGGAGCATTCGGTTGTATGGGATGCTGTACCAGGTTCATTCCTAGATAATACACTGAAAGGGCACTAAGCATAGAGTATGAAAACTGAGTTTCCTTGAGATCTGCGTGGAAGCCTGATGGTGTGTGAAGTTAGTAAGATAAATGTATTTGTTCTCCCACAACCATCACTCTTCTGATCCTTCTTCAATATGCCCTTCACCAACATGCGGCGTTTCCTTGATTGAATTAGCTCTCACACCAATATTTGTGTCTACAGGCTTTGCATTGAGGCCTATCTGAAAACGGCTGTGGCGCGGAAGTTGCCTGTGAATGTGGAGTTGGTGGCATATGAAACCCGCATGTGGAGCATTCGTTTGTGTGGGATGCTCACCAAGCTTCATTTCAGTCCTAGACATTCAAAGGGCATTAAGCATAGGGTGTGAAAAGTGAGTTTCCTTGAGAGCTGCTTGGAAGCCTGATGGTGTGTGAAGTTAGTGAGCCAAATGGAGTTGTCCTCCCAGAAGAAACACTCGGCTGATTCTTCTTCAATATGCCCTTCACCAACATGCAGTGTTTCCTTGATTGAATTAGCTCTCACACCAATATTTGCGTCTAGAGCCTTTGCATTGAGGGCTATCTGAAAACGGCTGTGGCGCTGAAGTTGCCTGTGAATGTGGAGTTGGTGGCATGTGAAACCCGCATGTGGAGCATTCATTTGTGTGGGATGCTCTACCAGGTTCATTCCTAGATAATGCACTGAAAGGGCACTAAGCATAGAGTTTGAAAAGTGAGTTTCCTTGAGAGCTGCTTATAAGCGTGATTGTGTGTGAAGTTAGTAAGATAAATGGAGTTGTTCTCCCACAAGAACCACTCGGCTGATTCTTCTTCAATATGCCCTTCCCCAACATGCAGTGTTTCCTTGATTGAATTAGCTCTCACACCAATATTTGCGTCTAGAGCCTTTGCATTGAGGGCTATCTGAAAACGGCTGTGGCGCTGAAGTTGCCTGTGAATGTGGAGTTGGTCGCATGTGAAATCCGCATGTGGAGCAATCGCTTGTGTGAGATGCTCACCAAGATTCATTTCAGTCCTAGACACTCTAAGGGCACTAAGCATAGAGAGTGAAAACTGAGTTTCCTTGAGAGCTGCATGGAAGCCTGATGGTGTGTGAATTTAGTGAGCCAAATGGAGTTGTTCTCCGACAAGAACCACTCGGCTGATTCTTCTTCAATATGCCCTTCCCCAACATGCAGTGATTCCTTGATTGAATTAGCTCTCACACCAATATTTGCGTCTACAGGCTTTGCATGAGGGCTATCTGAAAATGGCTTTGGCGCTGAAGTTGCCTGTGAATGTGGAGTTGGTGGCATGTGAAACCCGCATGTGGAGCATTGGTTTGTGTTTGATGCTCACCAAGCTTCATTTCAGTCCTAGGCACTCAAAGGGCACTAAGCATAGAGTGTGAAGACTGAATTTCCTTGAGAGCTGCTTGGAAGCCTGATGGTGTGTGAAGTTAGTGATCCAAATGGATTGGTTCTCCCACAAGAACCACTCGGCTGATTCTTCTTCAATATGCCCTTCACCAACATGCAGTGTTTCCTTGATTGAATTAGCTCTCACACCAATATTTGAGTCTAGAGCCTTTGCATTGAGGGCTATCTGAAAACGTCTGTGGCGCTGAAGTTGCCTGTGAATGTGGAGTTGGTGGCATGTGAAACCCGCATGTGAAGAAATCGTTTGTGTTAGATGCTCAGTAAGCTTCGTTTCAGTCCGAGGCACTCAAAGGACACTAAGCATAGAGTGTGAAAACTGAGTTTCCTTGAGAGCTGCTTGGAAGCCTGATGGTGTGTGAAGTTAGTGAGCCAAATGGATTTGTTCTCCCATAAGAACCACTCGGCTGATTCTTCTTCAATATGCCCTTCAGCAAAATGCAATGCTTCCTTGATTGAATTAGCTCTCACACCAATATTTGCGTCTAGATCCTTTGCAATGAGGGCTATCTGAAAACGGCTGTGGCGCTGAAGTTGCCTGTGAATGTGGAGTTGGGGGCATGTGAAGCCCGCATGTGGAGCATTCGTTTGTGTGGGATGCTCAGTAAGCTTCATTTCAGTCCTAGGCAATCAAAGGGCACTAAGCATAGAGTGTGAAAAACTGAGTTTCTTTGAGAGCTGCTTGGAAGCCCGATGATGAGTGAAGTAACTGAGCCAAATGGAGTTGTTCTCCCACAAGAACCACTCGGCTGATTCTTCTTCAATATGCCCTTAACCAACATGCAGTGTTTCCTTGATTGAATGAGCTCTCACACCAATATTTGCGTCTAGAGCCTTTGCATTGAGGGCTATCTGAAAATGGCTTTGGCGCTGAAGTTGCCTGTGAATGTGGAGTTGGTGACATGTGAAACAAGCATGTGGAGCATTCGGTTGCATGGGATGCTCTACCAGGTTCATTCCTAGATAATGCACTCAAAGGGCACTAAGCATAGGGTGTGAAAACTGAGTTTCCTTGAGAGCTGCTTGGAAGCCTGATGGTGTGTGAAGTAACTGAGCCAAATTGAGTTGTTCTCCCACAAGAACCACTCGGCTGATTCTTCTTCAATATGCCCTTCACCAACATGCAGTGTTTCCTTGATTGGATTAACTCTCACACCAATATTTGCGTCTACCTACTTTGCATTGAGGGCTATCTGAAAACGGCTGTGGCGCTGAAGTTGCCTGTGAATGTGGAGTTGGTGGCATGTGAAATCCGCATGTGGATCAACCTCTTGTGTGAGATGCTCACCAAGATTCATTTCAGTCCTAATCACTCTAAGGGCACTCCATACAGAGTGTGAAAACTGAGTTTCCTTGAGAGCTGTATGGAAGCCTGATGGTGTGTGAAGTTAGTGAGCCAAATGGAGTTGTTCTCCCACAAGAACCACTCGGCTGATTCTTCTTCAATATGCCCTTCACCAACATGCAGTGTTTCCTTGATTGAATTAGGTCTCACACTAATATTCGCTTCTAGAGCCTTTTTATTGAGGGCTATCTGAAAACGGCTGTGGCGCTGAACTTGCCTGTGAATGTGGAGTTGGTGGCATGTGAAACCCGCATGTGGAGCATTCGTTTGTGTGGGATGCTCTACCAGGTTCATTCCTAGATAATGCACTCAAAGGGCACTAAGCATAGAGTGTGAACACTGAGTTTCCTTGAGAGCTGCTTGGAAGCCTGATGGTGTGTGAAGTTAGTGAGCTAAATGGAGTTGTTCTCCCACAAGAACCACTCGGCTGATTCTTCTTCAATATGCCCTTCAGCAAAAATCAGTGTTTCCTTGATTGAATTAGCTCTCACACCAATATTTGCGTCTAGAGCCTTTTTATTGAGGACTATCTGAAAACGGCTGTGGCGCTGAAGATGCCTGTGAATGTGGAGTTGGTGGCATGTGAAACCCGCATGTGGAGCATTTGTTTGTGTGGGATGCTCTACCATGTTCAATCCTAGATAATGCACTCACAGGGCACTAAGCATAGAGTGTGAAAACTGAGTTTCCTTGAGAGCTGCTTGGAAGCCTGATGGTGTGTCAAGTTAGTGAGCCAAATGGAGTTGTTCTCCCACAAGAACCACTCGGCTGATTCTTCTTCAATATGCCCTTCCCCAACATGCAGTGTTTCCTTGATTGAATTAGCTCTCACACCAATATTTGCATCTAGAGCCTTTGCATTGAGGGCTATCTGAAAACGGCTGTGGCGCTGAAGTTGCCTGTGAATGTGGAGTTGGTGGCATGTGAAACCCGCATGTGGAGCATTCGTTTGTGTGGGATGCTCTACCAGGTTCATTCCTAGATAATGCACTCAAAGGGCACTAAGCATAGAGTGTGAAAACTGAGTTTCCTTGATAGTTGCTTGGAAGCCTGATGGTGTGTGAAGTAACTGAACCAAATTGAGTTGTTATTCCAGAAGAACCACTCGGCTGATTCTTCTTGAATATGCCCTTCACCAACATGCAGTGTTTCCTTGATTTGATTAACTCTCACACCAATATTTGCGTCTAGAGCCTTTGCATTGAGGGCTATCTGAAAACGGCTGTGGCGCTGAAGTTGCCTGTGAATGTGGAGTTGGTGGCCTGAAAAATCCGCATGTGGAGCAATCACTTGTTTGAGATGCTCACCAAGATTCATTTCAGTCCTAGACACTCAAAGGGCACTAAGCATAGAGAGTGAAAACTGAGTTTCCTTGAGAGCTGCATGGAAGCCTGATTTTGTGTGAGGTTAGTGAGCCAAATGGAGTTGTTCTCCCACAAGAACCACTCGGCTGATTCTTCTTCAATATGCCCTTCACCAACATGCAGTGTTTCCTTGATTGGATTAACTCTCACACCAATATTTGCGTCTAGAGCCTTTGCATTGAGGGCTATCTGAAAACGGCTGTGGCATTGAAGTTGTCTGTGAATGTGGAGTTGGTGGCATGTGAAACCCGCATGTGGAGCATTAGTTTGTGTGCGATGCTCACCAAGCTACATTTCAGTCGTAGGCACTTAAAGGGCACTAAGCATAGAGTGTGAAAACTGAGTTTCCTTGAGAGCTGCTTGGAAGCCTGATGGTGTGTGAAGTTAGTGAGCCAAATGGAGCTGTTCTTCCACAAGAACCACTCGGCTGATTCTCCTTCAATATGCCCTTCACCAACATGCAGTGTTTCCTTGATTGAATTAGCTCTCACACCAATATTTGCGTCTAGAGCCTTTGCATTGAGGGCTATCTGAAAACGGCTGTGGCGCTGAAGTTGCCTGTGAATGTGGAGTTGGTGGCATGTGAAACCCGCATGTGGAGCATTCGTTTGTGTGGAATCCTCACCAAGCTTCATTTCAGTACTAGGCACTCAAAGGGCATTAAGCATAGAGTGTGAAAAGTGAGTATCCTTGAGAGCTGCTTGTAAGCCTGATGGTTTGTGAAGTTAGTGAGCCAAATGGAGTTGGTCCCCCACAAGATCCACGCGGTTGTTTCTTCTTCAATATGCCCTTCACCAACATGCAGTGTTTCCTTGATTGAATTAGCTCTCACAACAATATTTGTGTCTAGAGCCTTTGCATTGAGGGCTATCTGAAAACGGCTGTGGCATTGAAGTTGTCTGTGAATGTGGAGTTGGTGGCATGTGAAACCCGCATGTGGAGCATTCGTTTGTGTGGGATGCTCACCAAGCTTCATTTCAGTCCTAGGCACTTAAAGGGCACTAAGCAAAGAGTGTGAAAACTGAGTTTCCTTGAGAGCTGCTTGGAAGCCTGATGGTGTGTGAAGTTAGTGAGCCAAATGGAGTTGTTCTCCCACAAGAACCACTCGGCTGATTCTTCTTCAATATGACCTTCACCAACATGCAGTGTTTCCTTGATTGAATTAGCTCTCACAACAATATTCGCGCCTAGAGCCTTTGCATTGAGGGCTATCTGAAAACGGCTGTGGCGCTGAAGTTGCCTATGAATTTGGAGTTGGTGGCATGTGAAACCCGCATGTGGAGCATTCGTTTGTGTTGGATGCTCACCAAGCTTCATTTCAGTCCTAGGCACTCAAAGGGCACTAAGCATAGAGTGTGAAAACTGAGTTTCCTTAAGAGCTGCTTGGAAGGCTGATGGTGTGTGAAGTTAGTGAGCCAAACGGAGTTGTTCTCCCACAAGAACCACTCGGCTGATTCTTCTTCAATATGCCCTTCACCAACATGCAGTGTTTCCTTGATTGAATTAGGTCTCACACTAATATTCGCTTCTAGAGCCTTTTTATTGAGGGCTATCTGAAAACGGCTGTGGCGCTGAAGTTGCCTGTGAATGTGGAGTTGGTGGCATGTGAAACCCACATGTGGAGCATTCGTTTGTGTGGGATGCTCTACCAGGTTCATTCCTAGATAATGCACTCAAAGGGCACTAAGCATAGAGTGTGAAAAGTGAGTTTCCTTGAGAGCTGCTTGGAAGCCTGATGGTGTGTGAAGTTAGTGAGCTAAATGGAGTTGTTCTCCCACAAGAACCACTCGGCTGATTCTTCTTCAATATGCCCTTCAGCAAAAATCAGTGTTTCCTTGATTGAATTAGCTCTCACACCAATATTTGCGTCTAGAGCCTTTTTATTGAGGACTATCTGAAAACGGCTGTGGCGCTGAAGTTGCCTGTGAATGTGGAGTTGGTGGCATGTGAAACCCGCATGTGGAGCATTTGTTTGTGTGGGATGCTCTACCATGTTCAATCCTAGATAATGCACTCAAAGGGCACTAAGCATAGAGTGTGAAAACTGAGTTTCCTTGAGAGCTGCTTGGAAGCCTGATGGTGTGTGAAGTTAGTGAGCCAAATGGAGTTGTTCTCCCACAAGAACCCCTCGGCTGATTCTTCTTCAATATGCCCTTCCCCAACATGCAGTGTTTCCTTGATTGAATTAGCTCTCACACCAATATTTGCGTCTAGAGCCTTTGCATTGAGGGCTATCTGAAAACGGCTGTGGCGCTGAAGTTGCCTGTGAATGTGGAGTTGGTGGCATGTGAAACCCGCATGTGGAGCATTCGTTTGTGTGGGATGCTCTACCAGGTTCATTCCTAGATAATGCACTCAAAGGGCACTAAGCATAGAGTGTGAAAACTGAGTTTCCTTGATAGTTGCTTGGAAGCCTGATGGTGTGTGAAGTTAGTGAGCCAAATGGGGTTGTTCTCCCACAAGAACCACTCGGCTGATTCTTCTTCAATATGCCCTTCCCCAACATCCAGAGTTTCCTTGATTGAATTAGCTCCCACACCAATATTTGCGTCTAGAGCCTTTGCATTGAGGGCTATCTGAAAACGGCTGTGGCGCTGAAGTTGCCTGTGCATGTGGAGTTGGTGGCATGTGAAACCCGCATGTGGAGCATTCGTTTGTGTGGGATGCTCACCAAGCTTCATTTCAGTCCTAGGCACTCAAAGGGCACTAAGCATAGAGTGTTAAAACTGAGTTTCCTTGAGAGCTGCTTGGGAGTCTGATGGTCTGTGAAGTTAGTGAGCCAAATGGAGTTGGTTCTCCCACAAGAACCACTCGGCTGATTCTTCTTCAATATGCCCTTCACCAACATGCAGTGTTTCCTTGATTGAATTAGCTCTCACACCAATATGTGCGTCTAGAGCCTTTGCATTGAGTGCTATCTGAAAACGGCTGTGGCGCTGAAGTTGCCTGTGAATGTGGAGTTGGTGGCATGTGAAACCCGCATGTGGAGCATTCGTTTGTGTGGGATGCTCTACCAGGTTCATTCCTAGATAATGCACTCAAAGGGCACTAAGCATAGAGTGTGAAAACTGAGTTTCCTTGAGAGCTGCTTGGAAGCCTGATGGTGTGTGAAGTTAGTGAGCCAAATGGAGTTGTTCTCCCACAAGAACCACTCGGCTGATTCTTCTTCAATATGCCCTTCCCCAACATGCAGTGCTTCCTTGATTGAATTAGCTCTCACACCAATATTTGCGTCTAGAGCCTTTGCATTGAGGGCTATCTGAAAATGGCTGTGGCGCTGAAGTTGCCTGTGAATGTGGAGTTGGTGGCATGTGAAACCCGCATGTGGAGCATTCGTTTGTGTGGGATGCTCACCAAGCTTCATTTCAGTCCTAGGCACTCAAAGGGCACTAAGCATAGAGTGTGAAAACTGAGTTTCCTTGAGAGCTGCTTGGAAGCCTGATGGTGTGTGAAGTTAGTGAGCCAAATGGAGTTGTTCTCCCACAAGAACCACTCGGCTGATTCTTCTTCAATATGCCCTTCACCAACATGCAGTGTTTCCTTGATTGAATTAGCTCTCACACCAATATTTGCGTCTAGAGCCTTTGCATTGAGGGTTATTTGAAAACGGCTGTGGCGCTGAAGTTGTCTGTGAATGTGGAGTTGGTGGCATGTGAAACCCGCATGTGGAGACTTCGTTTGTGTGGGATGCTCTACCAGGTTCATTCCTAGATATTGCACTCAAAGGGCACTAAGCATAAAGTGTGAAAACTGAGTTTCCTTGAGAGCTGCTTGGAAGCCTGATGGTGTGTGAAGTTAGTGAGCCAAATGGAGTTGTTCTCCCACAAGAACCACTCGGCTGATTCTTCTTCAATATGCCCTTCCCCAACATGCAGTGTTTCCTTGATTGAATTAGCTCTCACACTAATATTTGCGTCTAGAGCCTTTGCATTGAGGGCTATCTGAAAACGGCTGTGGCGCTGAAGTTGCCTGTGAATGTGGAGTTGGTGGCATGTGAAACCCGCATGTGGAGCATTCGTTTGTGTGGGATGCTCACCAAGCTTCATTTCAGTCCTAGGCACTCAAAGGGCACTAAGCATAGAGTGTGAAAACTGAGTTTCTTTGAGAGATGCTTGGATGCCTGATGGTGTGTGAAGTTAGTGAGCCAAATGGAGTTGTTCTCCCACAAGAACCACTCGGCTGATTCTTCTTCAATATGCCCTTCCCCAACATGCAGTGTTTCCTTGATTGAATTAGCTCTCACACCAATATTTGCGTCTAGAACCTTTGCATTGAGGGCTATCTAAAAACGGCTGTGGCGCTGAAGTTGCCTGTGAATGTGGAGTTGGTGGCATGTGAAACCTGCATGTGGAGCATTCGTTTGTGTTTGATGCTCTACCAGGTTCATTCCTAGATAATGCACTCAAAGGGCACTAAGCATAGAGTGTGAAAACTGAGTTTCCTTGAGAGCTGCTTGGAAGCATGATGGTGTGTGAAGTTAGTGAGCCAAATGGAGTTGTTCTCCCACAAGAACCACTCGGCTGATTCATCTTCAATATACCCTTCACCAAAATGCAGCGTTTCCTTGATTGAATTAATTCTCACACCAATATTTGCGTCTAGAGCCTTTGCATTGAGGGCTATTTGAAAACGGTTGTGGCGCCTAAGTTGCCTGTGAATGTGGAGTTGTTGGCATGTGAAACCCGCATGTGGAGCATTCGTTTTTGTGGGATGCTCTACCAGGTTCATTCCTAGATAATGCACTCAAAGGGCACTAAGCATAGGGTGTGAAAACTTAGTTTCCTTGAGAGATGCTTGGAAGCCTGATGGTGTGTGAAGTTAGTGAGCCAAATGGAGTTGTTCTCCCACAAGAACCACTCGGCTGATTCTTCTTCAATATGCCCTTCCCCAACATGCAGTGTTTCCTTGATTGAATTAGCTCTCACACTAATATTTGCGTCTAGAGCCTTTGCATTGAGGGCTATCTGAAAACGGCTGTGGCGCTGAAGTTGCCTGTGAATGTGGAGTTGGTGGCATGTGAAACCCGCATGTGGAGCATTGGTTTGTGTGGGATGCTCTACCAGGTTCATTCCTAGATAATGCACTCAAAGGGCACTAAGCATAGAGTGTGAAAACTGAGTTTCCTTGAGAGCTGCTTGGAAGCCTGATGGTGTGTGAAGTTAGTGAGCCAAATGGAGTTGTTCTCCCACAAGAACCACTCGGCTGATTCTTCTTCAATATACCCTTCACCAAAATGCAGCGTTTCCTTGATTGAATTAATTCTCACACCAATATTTGCGTCTAAAGTCTTTGCATTGAGGTCTATCTGAAAACTGCTGTGGCGCTGAGGTTGCCTGTGAATGTGGAGTTGGTGGCATGTGAAACCCGCATGTGGAGCATTCGTTTGTGTGGGATGCTCTACCAGGTTCATTCCTAGATAATGCACTCAAAGGGCACTAAGCATAGAGTGTGAAAACTGAGTTTCCTTGAGAGCTGCTTGGAAGCCTGATGGTGTGTGAAGTTAGTGAGCCAAATGGAGTTGTTCTCCCACAAGAACCACTCGGCTGATTCTTCTTCAATATGCCCTTCCCCAACATGCAGTGTTTCCTTGATTGAATTAGCTCTCACACCAATATTTGCGTCTAGAGCCTTTGCATTGAGGTCTATCTGAAAACTGCTGTGGCGCTGAGGGTGACTGTGAAAGTGGAGTTGGTGGCATGTGAAACCCGCATGTGGAGCATTCGTTTGTGTGGGATGCTCTACCAGGTTCATTCCTAGATAATGCACTCAAAGGGCACTAAGCATAGAGTGTGAACAATGAGTTTCCTTGAGAGCTGCTTGGAAGCCTGATGGTGTGTGAAGTTAGTGAGCCAAATGGAGTTGTTCTCCCACAAGAACTACTCGGCTGATTCTTCTTCAATATGCCCTTCACCAACATGCAGTGTTTCCTTGATTGAATTAATTCTCACACCAATATTTGCGTCTAGAGCCTTTGCATTGAGGGCTATCTGAAAACGGCTGTGGCGCTGAAGTTGCCTGTGAATGTGGTGTTGGTGGCATGTGAAACCCGCATGTGGAGCATTCGTTTGTGTGGGATGCTCTACCAGGTTCATTCCTAGATAATGCACTCAAAGGGCACTAAGCATAGAGTGTGAAAACTGAGTTTCCTTGATAGTTGCTTGGAAGCCTGATGGTGTGTGAAGTTAGTGAGCCAAATGGAGTTGTTCTCCCACAAGAACCACTCGGCTGATTCTTCTTCAATATGCCCTTCACAAACATGCAGTGTTTCCTTGATTGAATTAGCTCTCACACCAATATTTGCGTCTAGAGCCTTTGCATTGAGGGCTATCTGAAAATGGCTGTGGCGCTGTAGTTGCCTGTGAATGTGGAGTTGGTGGCATGTGAAACCCGCATGTGGAGCAGTCGTTTGTGTGGGATGCTCACCAAGCTTCATTTCAGTCCTAGGCACTCAAAAGGCACTAAGCACAGAGTGTGAAAACTGAGTTTCTTTGAGAGCTGCTTGGAAGCCTGATGGTGTGTGAAGTTAGTGAGCCAAATGGAGTTGTTCTCCCACAAGAACCCCTCGGCTGATTCTTCTTCAATATGCCCTTCCCCAACATGCAGTGTTTCCTTGATTGAATTAGCTCTCACACCAATATTTGCGTCTAGAGCCTTTGCATTGAGTGCTATCTGAAAACGGCTGTGGCGCTGAAGTTGCCTGTGAATGTGGAGTTGGTGGCATGTGAAACCCGCATGTGGAGCATTCGTTTGTGTGGGATGCTCTACCAGGTTCAATCCTAGATAATGCACTCAAAGGGCACTAAGCATAGAGTGTGAAAACTGAGATTCCTTGAGAGCTGCTTGGAAGCCTGATGGTGTGTGAAGTTAGTGAGCCAAATGGAGTTGTTCTCCCACAAGAACCACTCGGCTGATTCTTCTTCAATATACCCTTCCCCAACATGCAGTGTTTCCTTGATTGAATTAGCTCTCACACCAATATTTGCATCTAGAGCCTTTGCATTCAGGGGTATCTGAAAACGGCTGTGGCGCTGAAGTTGCCTGTGAATGTGGAGTTGGTGGCATGTGAAACCCGCATGTGGAGCATTCGTTTGTGTGGGATGCTCTACCAGATTCATTCCTAGATAATGCACTCAAAGGGCACTAAGCATAGAATGTGAAAACTGAGTTTCCTTGAGAGCTGCTTGGAAGCCTGATGGTGTGTTAAGTTAGTGAGCCAAATGGAGTTGTTCTCCCACAAGAACCACTCGGCTGATTCTTCTTCAATATGCCCTTCACCAACATGCAGTGATTCCTTGATTGAATTAGCTCTCACACCAATATTTGCGTCTAGAGCCTTTGCATTGAGGGCTATCTGAAAACGGCTGTGGCGCTGAAGTTGCCTGTGAATGTGGAGTTGGTGGCATGTGAAACCCGCATGTGGAGCATTCGTCTGTGTGGGATGCTCTACCAGGTTCATTCCTAGATAATGCACTCAAAGGGCACTAAGCATAGAGTGGAAAACTGAGTTTCCTTGAGAGCTGCTTGGAAGCCTGATGGTGTGTGAAGTTAGTGAGCCAAATGGGGTTGTTCTCCCACAAGAACCACTCGGCTGATTCTTTTTCAATATGCCATTCACCAACATACAGTGTTTCCTTGATTGAATTAGCTCTCACACCAATATTTGTGTCTAGAGCCTTTGCATTGAGGGCTATCTGAAAATGGCTGTGGCGCTGTAGTTGCCTGTGAATGTGGAGTTGGTGGCATGTGAAACCCGCATGTGGAGCATTCGTTTGTGTGGGATGCTCACCAAGCTTCATTTCAGGTCCTAGGCACTCAAAAGGCACTAAGCACAGAGTGTGAAAACTGAGTTTCTTTGAGAGCTGCTTGGAAGCCTGATGGTGTGTGAAGTTAGTGAGCCAAATGGAGTTGTTCTCCCACAAGAACCCCTCGGCTGATTCTTCTTCAATATGCCCTTCACAAACATGCAGTGTTTCCTTGATTGAATTAGCTCTCACACCAATATTTGCGTCTAGAGCCTTTGCATTGAGGGCTATCTGAAAACGGCTGTGGCGCTGAAGTTGCCTGTGAATGTGGAGTTGGTGGCATGTGAAACCCGCATGTGGAGCATTCGTTTGTGTGGGATGCTCACCAATCTTCATTTCAGGTCCTAGGCACTCAAAAGGCACTAAGCACAGAGTGTGAAAACTGAGTTTCTTTGAGAGCTGCTTGGAAGCCTGATGGTGTGTGAAGTTAGTGAGCCAAATGGAGTTGTTCTCCCACAAGAACCCCTCGGCTGATTCTTCTTCAATATGCCCTTCACTAACATGCAGTGATTCCTTGATTGAATTAGCTCTCACACCAATATTTGCGTCTAGAGCCTTTGCATTGAGGGCTATCTGAAAACGGCTGTGGCGCTGAAGTTGCCTGTGAATGTGGAGTTGGTGGCATGTGAAACCCGCATGTGGAGCATTCGTTTGTGTGGGATGCTCTACCAGATTCATTCCTAGATAATGCACTCAAAGGGCACTAAGCATAGAATGTGAAAACGGAGTTTCCTTGAGAGCTGCTTGGAAGCCTGATGGTGTGTTAAGTTAGTGAGCCAAATGGAGTTGTTCTCCCACAAGAACCACTCGGCTGATTCTTCTTCAATATGCCCTTCACCAACATGCAGTGATTCCTTGATTGAATTAGCTCTCACACCAATATTTGCGTCTAGAGCCTTTGCATTGAGGGCTATCTGAAAACGGCTGTGGCGCTGAAGTTGCCTGTGAATGTGGAGTTGGTGGCATGTGAAACCCGCATGTGGAGCATTCGTTTGTGTGGGATGCTCACCAAGCTTCATTTCAGTCCTAGGCACTCAAAGGGAACTCAGCACAGAATGTGAAAGCTGAATTTCCGTGAGAGCTGCTTGGAAGCCTGATGGTGTGTGAAGTTAGTGAGCCAAATGGAGTTGTTCTCCCACAAGAACCACTCGGCTGATTCTTCTTCAATATGCCCTTCACCAACATGCAGTGTTTCCTTGATTGAATTAGCTCTCACACCAATATTTGTGTCTAGAGCCTTTGCATTGAGTGTTATCTGAAAACGGCTGTGGCGCTGAAGTTGCCTGTGAATGTGGAGTTGGTGGCATGTGAAACCCTCATGTGGAGCATTCGTTTGTGTGAGATGCTAACCAAGCTTCATTTCAGTCCTAGGCACTCAAAGGGCACTCAGCACAGAATGTGAAAGCTGAGTTTCCGTGAGATCTGCTTGGAAGCCTGATGGTGTGTGAAGTTAGTGAGCCAAATGGAGTTGTTCTCCCACAAGAACCACTCGGCTGATTCTTCTTCAATATGCCCTTCCCCAACATGCAGTGTTTCCTTGATTGAATTAGCTCTCACACCAATATTTGTGTCTAGATCCTTTGCATTGAGTGCTATCTGAAAACGGCTGTGGCGCTGAAGTTGCCTGTGAATGTGGAGTTGGTGGCATGTGAAACCCGCATGTGGAGCATTCGTTTGTGTGGGATGCTCACCAAGCTTCATTTCAGTCCTAGGCACTCAAAGGGCACTCAGCATAGAGTGTGAAAACTGAGTTTCCTTGAGAGCTGCTTGGAAGCCTGATGGTGTGTGAAGTTAGTGAGCCAAATGGAGTTGTTCTCCCACAAGAACCACTCGGCTGATTCTTCTTCAATATGCCCTTCCCCAACATGCAGTGTTTCCTTGATTGAATTAGCTCTCACACTAATATTTGCGTCTAGAGCCTTTGCATTGAGGGCTATCTGAAAACGGCTGTGGCGCTGAAGTTGCCTGTGAATGTGGAGTTGGTGGCATGTGAAACCCGCATGTGGAGCACTGGTTTGTGTGGGATGCTCTACCAGGTTCATTCCTAGATAATGCACTCAAAGGGCACTAAGCATAAAGTGTGAAAACTGAGTTTCCTTGAGAGCTGCTTGGAAGCCTGATGGTGTGTGAAGTTAGTGAGCCAAATGGAGTTGTTCTTCCACAAGATCCACTCGGCTGATTCTTCTTCAATATACCCTTCACCAAAATGCAGCGTTTCCTTGATTGAATTAATTCTCACACCAATATTTGCGTCTAAAGCCTTTGCATTGAGGTCTAACTGAAAACTGCTGTGGCGCTGAGGTTGCCTGTGAATGTGGAGTTGGTGGCATGTGAAACCCGCATGTGGAGCATTCGTTTGTGTGGGATGCTCTACCAGGTTCATTCCTAGATAATGCACTCAAAGGGCACTAAGCATAGAGTGTGAAATCTGAGTTTCCTTGAGAGCTGCTTGGAAGCCTGATGGTGTGTGAAGTTAGTGAGCCAAATGGAGTTGTTCTCCCACAAGAACCACTCGGCTGATTCTTCTTCAATATGCCCTTCACAAACATGCAGTGTTTCCTTGATTGAATTAGCTCTCACACCAATATTTGTGTCTAGAGCCTTTGCATTGAGGGCTATCTGAAAATGGCTGTGGCGCTGTAATTGCCTGTGAATGTGGAGTTGGTGGCATGTGAAACCCGCATGTGGAGCATTCGTTTGTGTGGGATGCTCACCAAGCTTCATTTCAGTCCTAGGCACTCAAAAGGCACTAAGCACAGAGTGTGAAAACTGAGTTTCCTTGAGAGCTGCTTGGAAGCCTGATGGTGTGTGAAGTTAGTGAGCCAAATGGAGTTGTTCTCCCACAAGAACCACTCGGCTGATTCTTCTTCAATATGCCCTTCACCAACATGCAGTGTTTCCTTGATTGAATTAGCTCTCACACCAATATTTGCATCTAGAGCCTTTGCATTGAGTGCTATCTGAAAACGGCTGTGGCGCTGAAGTTGCCTGTGAATGTGGAGTTGGTGGCATGTGAAACCCGCATGTGGAGCATTCGTTTGTGTGGGATGCTCTACCAGGTTCAATCCTAGATAATGCACTCAAAGGGCACTAAGCATAGAGTGTGAAAACTGAGATTCCTTGAGAGCTGCTTGGAAGCCTGATGGTGTGTGAAGTTAGTGAGCCAAATGGAGTTGTTCTCCCACAAGAACCCCTCGGCTGATTCTTCTTCAATATGCCCTTCCCCAACATGCAGTGTTTCCTTGATTGAATTAGCTCTCACACCAATATTTGCATCTAGAGACTTTGCATTCAGGGCTATCTGAAAACGGCTGTGGCGCTGAAGTTGCCTGTGAATGTGGAGTTGGTGGCATGTGAAACCCGCATGTGGTGCATTCGTTTGTGTGGGATGCTCTACCAGATTCATTCCTAGATAATGCACTCAAAGGGCACTAAGCATAGAATGTGAAAACTGAGTTTCCTTGAGAGCTGCTTGGAAGCCTGATGGTGTGTTAAGTTAGTGAGCCAAATGGAGTTGTTCTCCCACAAGAACCACTCGGCTGATTCTTCTTCAATATGCCCTTCACCAACATGCAGTGATTCCTTGATTGAATTAGCTCTCACACCAATATTTGCGTCTAGAGCCTTTGCATTGAGGGCTATCTGAAAACGGCTGTGGCGCTGAAGTTGCCTGTGAATGTGGAGTTGGTGGCATGTGAAACCCGCATGTGGAGCATTCGTTTGTGTGGGATGCTCACCAAGCTTCATTTCAGTCCTAGGCACTCAAAGGGAACTCAGCAAAGAATGTGAAAGCTGAATTTCCGTGAGAGCTGCTTGGAAGCCTGATGGTGTGTGAAGTTAGTGAGCCAAATGGAGTTGTTCTCCCACAAGAACCACTCGGCTGATTCTTCTTCAATATGCCCTTCACCAACATGCAGTGTTTCCTTGATTGAATTAGCTCTCACACCAATATTTGTGTCTAGAGCCTTTGCATTGAGTGTTATCTGAAAACGGCTGTGGCGCTGAAGTTGCCTGTGAATGTGGAGTTGGTGGCATGTGAAACCCGCATGTGGAGCATTCGTTTGTGTGAGATGCTAACCAAGCTTCATTTCAGTCCTAGGCACTCAAAGGGCACTCAGCACAGAATGTGAAAGCTGAGTTTCCGTGAGATCTGCTTGGAAGCCTGATGGTGTGTTAAGTTAGTGAGCCAAATGGAGTTGTTCTCCCACAAGAACCACTCGGCTGATTCTTCTTCAATATGCCCTTCCCCAACATGCAGTGTTTCCTTGATTGAATTAGCTCTCACACCAATATTTGCGTCTAGAGCCTTTGCATTGAGGGCTATCTGAAAACGGCTGTGGCGCTGAAGTTGCCTGTGAATGTGGAGTTGGTGGCATGTGAAACCCGCATGTGGAGCATTCGTTTGTGTGGAATCCTCACCAAGCTTCATTTCAGTACTAGGCACTCAAAGGGCATTAAGCATAGAGTGTGAAAAGTGAGTATCCTTGAGAGCTGCTTGTAAGCCTGATGGTTTGTGAAGTTAGTGAGCCAAATGGAGTTGGTCCCCCACAAGATCCACGCGGCTGTTTCTTCTTCAATATGCCCTTCACCAACATGCAGTGTTTCCTTGATTGAATTAGCTCTCACAACAATATTTGTGTCTAGAGCCTTTGCATTGAGGGCTATCTGAAAACGGCTGTGGCATTGAAGTTGTCTGTGAATGTGGAGTTGGTGGCATGTGAAACCCGCATGTGGAGCATTCGTTTGTGTGGGATGCTCACCAAGCTTCATTTCAGTCCTAGGCACTTAAAGGGCACTAAGCATAGAGTGTGAAAACTGAGTTTCCTTGAGAGCTGCTTGGAAGCCTGATGGTGTGTGAAGTTAGTGAGCCAAATGGAGTTGTTCTCCCACAAGAACCACTCGGCTGATTCTTCTTCAATATGACCTTCACCAACATGCAGTGTTTCCTTGATTGAATTAGCTCTCACACCAATATTCGCGCCTAGAGCCTTTGCATTGAGGGCTATCTGAAAACGGCTGTGGCGCTGAAGTTGCCTGTGAATGTGGAGTTGGTGGCATGTGAAACCCGCATGTGGAGCATTCGTTTGTGTGGAATCCTCACCAAGCTTCATTTCAGTACTAGGCACTCAAAGGGCATTAAGCATAGAGTGTGAAAAGTGAGTATCCTTGAGAGCTGCTTGTAAGCCTGATGGTGTGTGAATTTAGAGAGCCAAATGGAGTTGTTCTCCACAAGAACCACTCGGCTGATCCTTCTTCAATATGCCCTTCACCAACATGCAGTGTTTCCTTGATTGAATTAGCTCTCACACCAATATTTGCGTCTAGAGCCTTTGCATTGAGGGCTATCTGAAAACGGCTGTGGCGCTGAAGTTGCCTGTGAATGTAGAGTTGGTGGCATGTGAAACCCGCATGTGGTGCATTCGTTTGTGTGGGATGCTCTACCAGGTTCATTCCTAGATAATGCACTCAAAGGGCACTAAGCATAGAGTGTGAAAACTGAGTTTCCTTGAGAGCTGCTTGGAAGCCTGATGGTGTGTGAAGTTAGTGAGCCAAATGGAGTTGTTCTCCCACAAGAACCACTCGGCTGATCCTTCTTCAATATGCCCTTCACCAACATGCAGTGTTTCCTTGATTGAATTAGCTCTCACACCAATATTTGCGTCTAGAGCCTTTGCATTGAGGGCTATCTGAAAACGGCTGTGGCGCTGAAGTTGCCTGTGAATGTGGAGTTGGTGGCATGTGAAACCCGCATGTGGAGCATTCGTTTGTGTGGGATGCTCTACCAGGTTCATTCCTAGATAATGCACTCAAAGGGCACTAAGCATAGAGTGTGAAAAGTGAGTTTCCTTGAGAGCTGCTTGGAAGCCTGATGGTGTGTGAAGTTAGTGAGCTAAATGGAGTTGTTCTCCCACAAGAACCACTCGGCTGATTCTTCTTCAATATGCCCTTCAGCAAAAATCAGTGTTTCCTTGATTGAATTAGCTCTCACACCAATATTTGCGTCTAGAGCCTTTGCATTGAGTGTTATCTGAAAACGGCTGTGGCGCTGAAGTTGCCTGTGAATGTGGAGTTGGTGGCATGTGAAACCCGCATGTGGAGCATTTGTTTGTGTGGGATACTCTACCATGTTCAATCCTAGATAATGCACTCAAAGGGCACTAAGCATAGAGTGTGAAAACTGAGTTTCCTTGAGAGCTGCTTGGAAGCCTGATGGTGTGTGAAGTTAGTGAGCCAAATGGAGTTGTTCTCCCACAAGAACCACTCGGCTGATTCTTCTTCAATATACCCTTCACCAAAATGCAGCGTTTCCTTGATTGAATTAATTCTCACACCAATATTTGCGTCTAAAGTCTTTGCATTGAGGTCTATCTGAAAACTGCTGTGGCGCTGAGGTTGCCTGTGAATGTGGAGTTGGTGGCATGTGAAACCCACATGTGGAGCATTCGTTTGTGTGGGATGCTCTACCAGGTTCCTTCCTAGATAATGCACTCAAAGGGCACTAAGCATAGAGTGTGAAAACTGAGTTTCCTTGAGAGCTGCTTGGAAGCCTGATGGTGTGTGAAGTTAGTGAGCCAAATGGAGTTGTTCTCCCACAAGAACCACTCGGCTGATTCTTCTTCAATATGCCCTTCCCCAACATGCAGTGTTTCCTTGATTGAATTAGCTCTCACACCAATATTTGCGTCTAGAGCCTTTGCATTGAGGTCTATCTGAAAACTGCTGTGGCGCTGAGGGTGACTGTGAAAGTGGAGTTGGTGGCATGTGAAACCCGCATGTGGAGCATTCGTTTGTGTGGGATGCTCTACCAGGTTCATTCCTAGATAATGCACTCAAAGGGCACTAAGCATAGAGTGTGAACACTGAGTTTCCTTGAGAGCTGCTTGGAAGCCTGATGGTGTGTGAAGTTAGTGAGCCAAATGGAGTTGTTCTCCCACAAGAACCACTCGGCTGATTCTTCTTCAATATACCCTTCACCAACATGCAGTGTTTCCTTGATTGAATTAATTCTCACACCAATATTTGCGTCTAGAGCCTTTGCATTGAGTGCTATGAGAAAACGGCTGTGGCGCTGAAGTTGCCTGTGAATGTGGTGTTGGTGGCATGTGAAACCCGCATGTGGAGCATTCGTTTGTGTGGGATGCTCTACCAGGTTCATTCCTAGATAATGCACTCAAAGGGCACTAAGCATAGAGTGTGAAAACTGAGTTTCCTTGAGAGCTGCTTGGAAGCCTGATGGTGTGTGAAGTTAGTGAGCCAAATGGAGTTGTTCTCCCACAAGAACCACTCGGCTGATTCTTCTTCAATATGCCCTTCACAAACATGCAGTGTTTCCTTGATTGAATTAGCTCTCACACCAATATTTGCGTCTAGAGCCTTTGCATTGAGGGCTATCTGAAAACTGCTGTGGCGCTGAAGTTGCCTGTGAATGTGGAGTTGGTGGCATGTGAAACCCGCATGTGGAGCATTCGTCTGTGTGGGATGCTCTACCAGGTTCTTTCCTAGATAATGCACTCAAAGGGCACTAAGCATAGAGTGGAAAACTGAGTTTCCTTGAGAGCTGCTTGGAAGCCTGATGGTGTGTGAAGTTAGTGAGCCAAATGGGGTTGTTCTCCCACAAGAACCACTCGGCTGATTCTTTTTCAATATGTCATTCACCAACATGCAGTGTTTCCTTGATTGAATTAGCTCTCACACCAATATTTGTGTCTAGAGCCTTTGCATTGAGGGCTATCTGAAAAGGGCTGTGGCGCTGAAGTTGCCTGTGAATGTGGAGTTGGTGGCATGTGAAACCCGCATGTGGAGCATTCGTTTGTGTGGGATGCTCACCAAGCTTCATTTCAGTCCTAGGCACTCAAAGGGCACTAAGCATAGAGTGTGAAAACTGACTTTCCTTGAGAGCTGCTTGGAAGCCTGATGGTGTGTGAAGTTAGTGAGCCAAATGGAGTTGTTCTCCCACAAGAACCACTCGGCTGATCCTTCTTCAATATGCCCTTCACCAACATGCGGTGCTTCCTTGATTGAATTTGCTCTCACACCAATATTTGCATCTAGAGACTTTGCATTCAGGGCTATCTGAAAACGGCTGTGGCGCTGAAGTTGCCTGTGAATGTGGAGTTGGTGGCATGTGAAACCCGCATGTGGAGCATTCGTTTGTGTGGGATGCTCTACCAGGTTCATTCCTAGATAATGCACTCAAAGGGCACTAAGCATAGAGTGTGAAAACTGAGTTTCCTTGAGAGCTGCTTGGAAGCATGATGGTGTGTGAAGTTAGTGAGCCAAATGGAGTTGTTCTCCCACAAGAACCACTCGGCTGATTCATCTTCAATATACCCTTCACCAAAATGCAGCGTTTCCTTGATTGAATTAATTCTCACACCAATATTTGCGTCTAAAGCCTTTGCATTGAGGTCTATCTGAAAACTGCTGTGGCGCTGAGGTTGCCTGTGAATGTGGAGTTGGTGGCATGTGAAACCCGCATGTGGAGCATTCGTTTGTGTGGGATGCTCTACCAGGTTCATTCCTAGATAATGCACTCAAAGGGCACTAAGCATAGAGTGTGAAAACTGAGTTTCCTTGAGAGCTGCTTGTAAGCCTGATGGTGTGTGAAGTTAGTGAGCCAAATGGAGTTGTTCTCCCACAAGAACCACTCGGCTGATCCTTCTTCAATATGCCCTTCACCAACATGCAGTGTTTCCTTGATTGAATTAGCTCTCACACCAATATTTGCGTCTTGAGCCTTTGCATTGAGGTCTATCTGAAAACTGCTGTGGCGCTGAGGGTGACTGTGAATGTGGAGTTGGTGGCATGTGAAACCCGCATGTGGAGCATTCGTTTGTGTGGGATGCTCTACCAGGTTCATTCCTAGATAATGCACTCAAAGGGCACTAAGCATAGAGTGTGAACACTGAGTTTCCTTGAGAGCTGCTTGGAAGCCTGATGGTGTGTGAAGTTAGTGAGCCAAATGGAGTTGTTCTCCCACAAGAACCACTCGGCTGATTCTTCTTCAATATACCCTTCACCAACATGCAGTGTTTCCTTGATTGAATTAATTCTCACACCAATATTTGCGTCTAGAGCCTTTGCATTGAGTGCTATGTGAAAACGGCTGTGGCGCTGAAGTTGCCTGTGAATGTGGTGTTGGTGGCATGTGAAACCCGCATGTGGAGCATTCGTTTGTGTGGGATGCTCTACCAGGTTCCTTCCTAGATAATGCACTCAAAGGGCACTAAGCATAGAGTGTGAAAACTGAGTTTCCTTGAGAGCTGCTTGGAAGCCTGATGGTGTGTGAAGTTAGTGAGCAAATGGAGTTGTTCTCCCACAAGAACCACTCGGCTGATTCTTCTTCAATATGCCCTTCACAAACATGCAGTGTTTCCTTGATTGAATTAGCTCTCACACCAATATTTGTGTCTAGAGCCTTTGCATTGAGGGCTATCTGAAAATGGCTGTGGCGCTGTAGTTGCCTGTGAATGTGGAGTTGGTGGCATGTGAAACCCGCATGTGGAGCATTCGTTTGTGTGGGATGCTCACCAAGCTGCATTTCAGGTCCTAGGCACTCAAAAGGCACTAAGCACAGAGTGTGAAAACTGAGTTTCTTTGAGAGCTGCTTGGAAGCCTGATGGTGTGTGAAGTTAGTGAGCCAAATGGAGTTGTTCTCCCACAAGAACCCCTCGGCTGATTCTTCTTCAATATGCCCTTCCCCAACATGCAGTGTTTCCTTGATTGAATTAGCTCTCACACCAATATTTGCATCTAGAGCCTTTGCATTTAGGGCTATCTGAAAACGGCTGTGGCGCTGAAGTTGCCTGTGAATGTGGAGTTGGTGGCATGTGAAACCCGCATGTGGAGCATTCGTTTGTGTGGGATGCTCTACCAGATTCATTCCTAGATAATGCACTCAAAGGGCACTAAGCATAGAATGTGAAAACGGAGTTTCCTTGAGAGCTGCTTGGAAGCCTGATGGTGTGTTAAGTTAGTGAGCCAAATGGAGTTGTTCTCCCACAAGAACCACTCGGCTGATTCTTCTTCAATATGCCCTTCCCCAACATGCAGTGATTCCTTGATTGAATTAGCTCTCACACCAATATTTGCGTCTAGAGCCTTTGCATTGAGGGCTATCTGAAAACGGCTGTGGCGCTGAAGTTGCCTGTGAATGTGGAGTTGGTGGCATGTGAAACCCGCATGTGGAGCATTCGTTTGTGTGGGATGCTCACCAAGCTTCATTTCAGTCCTAGGCACTCAAAGGGAACTCAGCACAGAATGTGAAAGCTGAATTTCCGTGAGAGCTGCTTGGAAGCCTGATGGTGTGTGAAGTTAGTGAGCCAAATGGAGTTGTTCTCCCACAAGAACCACTCGGCTGATTCTTCTTCAATATGCCCTTCACCAACATGCAGTGTTTCCTTGATTGAATTAGCTCTCACACCAATATTTGTGTCTAGAGCCTTTGCATTGAGTGTTATCTGAAAACGGCTGTGGCGCTGAAGTTGCCTGTGAATGTGGAGTTGGTGGCATGTGAAACCCGCATGTGGAGCATTCGTTTGTGTGAGATGCTAACCAAGCTTCATTTCAGTCCTAGGCACTCAAAGGGCACTCAGCACAGAATGTGAAAGCTGAGTTTCCGTGAGATCTGCTTGGAAGCCTGATGGTGTGTGAAGTTAGTGAGCCAAATGGAGTTGTTCTCCCACAAGAACCACTCGGCTGATTCTTCTTCAATATGCCCTTCCCAACATGCAGTGTTTCCTTGATTGAATTAGCTCTCACACCAATATTTGCGTCTAGATCCTTTGCATTGAGTGCTATCTGAAAACGGCTGTGGCGCTGAAGTTGCCTGTGAATGTGGAGTGGTGGCATGTGAAACCCGCATGTGGAGCATTCGTTGTGTGGGATGCTCACCAAGTTTCATTTCAGTACTAGGCACTCAAAGGGCACTAAGCATAGAGTGTGAAACCTGAGTTTCCTTGAGAGCTGCTTGGAAGCCTGATGGTGTGTGAAGTTAGTGAGCCAAATGGAGTTGTTCTCCACAAGAACCACTCGGCTGATTCTTCTTCAATATGCTCTTCACCAACATGCAGTGTTTCCTTGATTGAATTAGCTCCCACACCAATATTCGCGTCTAGAGCCTTTGCGTTGAGTGATATCTGAAACGGCTGTGGCGCTGAAGTTGCCTGTGAATGTGGAGTTGGTGGCATGTGAAACCCGCATGTGGAGCATTCGTCTGTGTGGGATGCTCTACCAGGTTCATTCCTAGATAATGCACTCAAAGGGCACTAAGCATAGAGTGGAAAACTGAGTTTCCTTGAGAGCTGCTTGGAAGCCTAATGGTGTGTGAAGTTAGTGAGCCAAATGGAGTTGTTCTCCCACAAGAACCACTCGGCTGATTCTTCTTCAATATGCCCTTCACCAACATGCAGTGTTTCCTTGATTGAATTAGCTCTCACACCAATATTTGCGTCTAGAGCCTTTGCATTGAGGGCTATCTCAAAACGGCTGTGGCGCTGTAGTTGCCTGTGAATGTGGAGTTGGTGGCATGTGAAACCCGCATGTGGAGCATTCGTTTGTGTGGGATGCTCACCAAGTTTCATTTCAGTCCTAGGCACTCAAAGGGCACTCAGCATAGAGTGTGAACACTGAGTTTCCTTGAGAGCTGCTTGGAAGCCTGATGGTGTGTGAAGTTAGTGAGCCAAATGGAGTTGTTCTCCCACAAGAACCACTCGGCTGATTCTTCTTCAATATGCCCTTCCCCAACATGCAGTGTTTCCTTGATTGAATTAGCTCTCACACTAATATTTGCGTCTAGAGCCTTTGCATTGAGGGCTATCTGAAAACGGCTGTGGCGCTGAAGTTGCCTGTGAATGTGGAGTTGGTGGCATGTGAAACCCGCATGTGGAGCATTGGTTTGTGTGGGATGCTCTACCAGGTTCATTCCTAGATAATGCACTCAAAGGGCACTAAGCATAAAGTGTGAAAAACTGAGTTTCCTT